>NW_012117188.1:1310598-1312761 GCF_000951035.1 Colobus angolensis palliatus
ATTTATACTCAAAATTTACATATATAAAAATAATTTTCCTGAAAGTGACTTTCAAAAACTTTGAAAGTCACCAGTGCAGTGGTTAAGAATACAAACTCTGGGCTGGCCCTGGTGGCTCACACCTGTAATCCCAGCACTTTGGGAGGCCGAGATGGGTGGATCCCGAGGTCAAGAGATTGAGACCATCCTGGCCAACATGGTGAAACACCATCTCTGCTAAAAATAGAAAAATTAGCTGGGCATGGTGGCACACACCTGTTGTCCCAGCTACTCGGGAGGCTGAGGGAGGAGAAGCACTTGAACCCAGGAAGCGAAGGTTGTAGAAGGTCGTAGTGAGCCGAGATCACGGCACTGCACTACAGCCTGGCGACAGAGCGAGACTCCATCTCAAAAAAAAAAAAAAGAATGCAAATTCTGAAGCACAGCTGTTGGGTAGGAATCATGGCTGTGCCACTTAATAACCAAGTGACTTTGGGCCAGTTATTTTACTTTTCTGTGCCTCAGTGTCATCTATTCGGTAGTGAGAATAATAGTACCTACCTCATTCTAGTTTTGAGAATAAACACGTTTTGTATTACATATAAAATGTGTAGGAAAGAGACCCCAAAGAAGACATAGTTGCTGTCATATTGTTATTCTGTTCCTGCTTAAGAAGGGGACTTGGAAAAGTAATGATGTTGAATGCAGTAACTTCTTTCATCATGGAGGAATTGCATATTCACATCTCCTTTGCTCATCAAACCTTTGAAGATCATGCATGTCTCATTCTGTAACATTGCCTTAACCAAATATAAAGGCTAAACGCAAAGGTGTTTTTAAATAACTGATACATTTAGGCCAGTCACCCAAAGATTTTACCCAAAGCTTATGCAGGCATAGTCCAAGAAGTAGACTAGCTCTGCTGCAATCACCATCTCTTGTTTATTATTTGTGAAAGGAACATTACAGTTTCACCACAGTTGGCCTGGCAACGTGCTTATGCAGTCCTCAGAACATATAAAAGTTATTTCAGCTGACAATAAGTATTTCCTCACTTTGGCTTATGTTCAGTAATAGCCATTCTTTATCCAGATCAGGGTGACTGAGCATGCTGTAACCATTCTTCTCTTCTAAAACTGACCCTTGTTTGACTGCATATGCAGATTGCTTAGCAGAACCCATGTCCACCATAATGGGCCAAAAGTTGTTTGATCCAATGTGCTTTTCTTTTTTTCTCTCTCTCTCTTCTTTTTTTAATTCCATGAAATTTTATTAAGTAAGATAAATTAATTATAAACATTACAGAACACATTTTTTTGAGACAGAGTCTCACTGTGTCACCCAGGCTGTGGTGCAGTGACACAATCTCAGCTCACTGCAACTTCCGACTCCCAGGTTCAAGTGATTCTTGTGCCTCAGCCTCCCTGAGTAGCTGGGATTACAGGTATGCCCCGCCAGATCTGGCTAATTTTTGTATTTTTAGTAGAGACAGAGTTTCACCATGTTGGACAGGCTGGCCTCGAACTCCTGACCTCAGGTGATCCTCCTGCCTCAGCCTCCCAAAGTGCAGGAATTGCAGGTGTGAACCACTGCACCCAGACCCAAACATGATTTTTTGATTGAATGCTTAATGTCGTTGTTTTATTATTATTATTATTATTATTATACTTTGTTATGGGGTACATGTGCACAACATGCAGGTTTGTTACATAGACATACATGTGCCATGTTGGTTTGCTGCACCCATAAAAGTTAATTCAAGATGGATTAAAGACTTAAATGTTAGACCTAAAACCATAAAAACCCTAGAAGAAAACCTAGGCAATACCATTCAGGACATAAGCATGAGCAAAGACTTCATGACTAAAACACCAAAAGCAATGGCAACAGAAGCCAAAATTGACAAATGGGATCTAATTAAACTAAAGACCTTCTGCACAGCAAAAGAAACTACCATCAGAGTGAACAGGCAACCTACAGAATGGGAGAAAATTTTTGCAATCCATCCGTCTGACAAAGGGCTAATATCCAGAATCTACAAAGAACTCAAACAAATTTACAAGAAAAAACCAAATAACTCCATCAAAAAGTGAGCAAAGGATATGAACAGACACTTCTCAAAAGAAGACATTTATGCAGCCAACAGACACATGAAAAAATGTTCATCATCACTGGCCATCAGAG
>NW_012117188.1:1319986-1348764 GCF_000951035.1 Colobus angolensis palliatus
TACTGTTGGTGGGAGCGTAAATTAGTTCAACCATTGTGGAAGACAGTGTGGAGATTCCTCAAGGATCTAGAACTAGAAATACCATTTGACCCAGCAATCCCATTACTGGGTGTATACCCAAAGGATTGTAAATCATGCTGCTATAAAGATACATGCACACATATGTTTACTGCAGCACTATTCACAATAGCAAAGACTTGGAACCAGCCCAAATGTTCATCAATGATAGACTGGATAAAGAAAATGTGGCACATATACACCATGGAATACTACACAGTCATAAAAAAGGATGAGTTCACATCCTTTGCAGGTACATGGTTGGAGCTGGAAACCATCATTCTGAGCAAACTGTCACAAGGACAGAAACCAAACACCACATATTCTCACTCATAGGTGGGAAATGAACAATGAGAACATTTGGACACAGGGTGGGGAACATCATACACTGGGGCCTTATGATTTCTTTCTTCATTTAGGATTAAAGTCATTTTTGAAGAACATTTGCCTATTCTTTAAAACTTGTTTTATTTAGTATGTCTTTGCACAAGGTTAATTCGGTGGGTTTTCTTTTCTTTTTTTTTTTTTTTTGAGATGGAGTCTCACTCTGTCACCCAGGCTGGAGTGAAGTGGTGTGATCATAGCTTATTTTAACCTCGAACTCCTGGGTTCAAGCAGTTCTGCCTCAGCCTCCTGAGTAGCTAGGACTATAGGCACATGCCACTACACCCACTAATTTTTAAAATTTGTAGAGATGGGGGTCTTGCTTTGTTGCCCTGGCTGGTCTCAAACTCATGGCCTCAAGTGATATGCCTTAGCCTCCCAAAGCACTGGGTTTTCTTAATCATGTTAACAAGTATTATTTTGTTTTGTTTTCTTCCTTTCCTTGTTGTTTGTCTGCTGCCACCCCGACTCGAAAAGAAACTATCAACTGCTAATAGTTAGTTACACTTTGGTTAGAGGGCACGGTTTTCTCTTCAAGCCGCCATACCATTGAAAAAAACAGCTAAGTCCCCTAGCCTTTGTTCAAGAATAATATAAAGTGTCAGGGACTGTGAACAGCACCTGGTCCATAGCACATGGTGCAGTGGAGCAGTGGAGGTCCTCCATTTCAGGACAGATAGCTCCTGAGTGCCTTTCACTCTCCTACCTGGAGCTCTCTGAAGAAGACTGTCCTTTTCCTTCAAAGACTCCTCTCCCTCCAAATTTCCCCTTACTCCAACTTTCCCCTCACTCTTCAGTTGCTCCTCTTCCTCCTTTCTTAGTCCCAAACCCCAAGCCAACTTTGGGAAATTGCATGTGATTGCATTTGGTTGTTATTTCTGCTTTGTTGTGAGTTGTGCATAAAAAAGGATCTCCAGTGAGAGAACAGAGAATAAAGCAAATTAATACTTCTGTATATAAGACCTGCTTGAAATCCTACCTTTATATACTGTCTGGGAAGATAATTTTCCTCCAGGGGGGAAGCTACTAGATGGCGAATGAGGAAGCCAACTTTATCCTGCTCAGCCCATCTGAAGAGCAAAACAGTCACAGTCACGTTAAGGTGATATGTGGCAACCAACAATGCCTCCAAGCTCCCTCTGACACTGTCAAATGTAGGTTTAGACTTAATATCAAGTTTCATCTAGTTTTAAAAACTTGAATTTAGTAAAATTATTTTCAAGCTTTCTAAACCACAATTTCAGGAGCAGTACCAGTTTAACAACTTTTTTTTCCATAAGTTATTGGGGTACAGGTGGTATTTGGTTACATGAGTAATTTCTTTAGTGGTGATTTGTGAGATTTTGGTGCACCCATCACCTGAGCAGTATACGCTGAACCTGATTTGTAGTCTTTTATCACTTGCCCCCCTCCCACTCTTCTCCCCAAGTCCCCCAAGTCCATTGTGTCTTTTTTATGCCGTTGTGTCCTCATAGCTTAGCTCCCACATATCAGTGAGAGCATACAATGTTTGCTTTTCCATCCCTGAGTTACTTTACTTGGAATAATAGTCTGGTCACTGCAAATACCATTAATTCATTCCTTTTTATGTCTGAGTAGTATTCCATCATAGATATATAGATTATATATGTGTATATGTGTGTATATATGTATATATGTGTATATATATAGATATATATGTATATATGTATATATATCACAGTTTCTTTATCCACTCGTTGATTGATGGGCATTTGAATTGGTTCCACAATTTGGCAATTGTGAATTATGCTGCTATAAACATGTATGTGCAAGTATCTTTTTTGAATAATGACTTCTTTTCTTCTGGGTAGATCACTAGTGTGATTGCTGGATCAAATAGGTGGTAGTTCTACTTTTAGTTCTTAAGGAATCTCCACACTGTTTTCCACAGTGACTATACTAGTTTACATTCCCACCAGCAGTACAGAAACATTCCCTGATCACCGCATGCATGCCAACATCTACTGTTTTTTGATTTTTTTTTATTATGGCCATTCTTGCAGGAGTAAGATGGTATCACATTGTGGTTTTGGTTTGCATTTCCCTGATCATTAGTGATGTTGAGCATTTTTTCATGCGTTTGTTACCCATTTGTGTATCTTCTTTTGAGATTTGTCTATTCATGTCCTTAGCCCACTTTTTAATGAGATTGTTTGTTTTTCTCTTACTGATTTGAGTTTGTTGTAGATTCTGGATATTAGTCCTTTGTCAGATGTATAGATTGTTAAGATTTTCTCCCACTCTGTGGGTTGTTTGTTTACTCTACTGACTGTTCATTTTGCTACGGAAAGTGCCTTAGTTTAATTAGGTCCCAGCTATTTATCTTTTTTTTTTTTTTTTTGCATTTGCTTTTGGGTTCTTGGTCATGAAATCCTTGCCTAAGCAGACATCTGGAAGGGTTTTTCCAATGTTATCTTCTAGAATTTTTATAATTTCTGTTCTTAGGTTTAAGTTCTTAATTCATCTTGAGTTGATTTTTGTATAAGGTGAGAGATGAGGATCCAGTTCATTCTCCTACTTGTGTCTAGCCAATTATCCCAACACCATTTGTTGAAAAGGGTGTCCTTTTGCCACTTTATGTTCTTGTTTGCTTTGTCGAAGATCAGTTGGCTGTATGTATTTGGGTTTATTTCTGAGTTCTCTATTCTGTTCCATTGGTCATCTATGTGCCTATTTTTATACCAGTACCATGCTATTTTGGTGACTATGGCCTTATACCGTAGTTTGAAATCAGGTAGTGTGATTCCTCCAGATTTGTTCTTTTTGCTTAGTCTTGCTTTGACTATGTGGGCTCTTTTTTCATTCCATATGAATTTTAGAATTGTTTTTTCTAATTCTATGAAGAATGATGGTAGTATTTTGATAGGGATTGATTGAATTTTTAGATTGCTTTTGGCGGTATGGTCATTTTCACAATATTGATTCTAACCATCCATGAGCATGGGATGTGTTTCCATTTGCTTGTATCATCTACGGTTTCTTTCAGCAGCATTTTATAGTTTTCCTTGAAGAGGTCTTTCGACTCCTTGGTTAGGGATATTCTTCGATATTTTATTTTTTTGCAGCTACTGTGAATGGAGTTGAGTTCTTGATTTGATTCTCCACTTGGTCACTGTTGGTGTATGGAATACCTACTGATTTGTGTACATTCATCTTGTATCCGGAAACTTTGCTGAATTCTTTTATCAGTTCTAGGAGCTTTCTGGAGGCGTCTTTAGGGTTTTCAAGGTAAAGGATCACATCGTTTCTTTCTCTTTACCAATTTGAATGCCCTTTATTTCATTCTTTTGTCTGATTGCTCTGGCTAGGACTTCCAGTACTATGTTGAAAAGGAGTGGTGGGAGTGAGCATCCTTGTCTTGTTCCAGTTCTCAGAGGGAATGCTTTCAACTTTTCTCCATTCAGTATTATGTTGGCTGTGAGACTGTATAGATGGCTTATATTACATTAAGATATGTCCCTTGTATGCTGATTTTGCTGAGAGTCTTAATCATAAAGGGATGCTGGAGTTTGTTGAATGCTTTTTCTGCATCTATTGAGATGATCATGTAATTTTTGTTTTTAATTCTGCTTATGTGTGGTGTATCACATTTATTGACTTGTGTATGTTAAAGCATCCCTGCATCCCTAGTATGAAACCCACTTTATCATGGTAGATTATCCTTTTGATATGTTGTTGGATTCGGTTACTAGTGTTTTGTTAAGGATTTTATCATCTGTGTTCTTTAGGATATCGGTCTGTAGTTTTCTGTTTTGGTTATGTCCTTCCCTAGTTTTGGTATTAGGGTGATGCTGGCTTTGTAGAATGAATTAGGGAGGGCTCCTTTCTTTATCTTGTGGAATAGTGTCAAAAGGGTTGGTACCAATTCTTCTTTGAATGTCTAGTAGAATTCTGCTGTAAATCCATCTGGTCCTCGACTTTTTTGTTGGTAATTCTTTAATTACTATTTCAATCTTGCTGCTTGTTATTTGTCTCTTCAGGGTATCTAATTCTTATTGATTTAAGCTGGGAGGTTTGTATTTTCCCAAAAATTTATCCACCTCTTTTAAGTTTTCTAGTTCATGTGTGTAAAGGTGTTCATAGTAGCTTTGAATAATCTTTTGTATTTCAGTAGTGTCAGTTGTAATATCTTCTGTTTCATTTCTTAGTGAGGTTAAATGGATTTTCTCTCTTCTTGGTTAATCTTGCTAATGGTCTATCAATTTTATTCATCTATTCAAAGAACCAGCTTTTTGTTTCATTTATCTCTTGTATTTGTTTGTTTGTTTGTTTCAATTTCCTTTAGTTCTGCTCTGATCTTGGTTATTTCTCTTCTTCTGCTGGGTTTGGGTTTGGTTTCTTCTTGTGTCTCTAGTTCCTTGAGGTATGACCTTAGAATGTCAGTTTTTGCTTTCAGTCTTCTGTAGGGATTTATGGCTATGAACTTTCCTCTTAGCACTGCCTTTGCTGTATCCCAGAGGTTTTGGTAGGTTGTGTCATTATTGTCATTCAGTCTGAAGAATTTTTTCTGTTTTTTGAGACGGAGTCTCATTCTGTCACCAGGCTGGAGTGCAGTGGCGTGATCTTGGCTCACTGCAACCTCCGCCTCCTGGGTTCAAGCAATTTCCCTGTCTCAGTCTCCTGAGTAGCTGGGACTACAGGTGCATGCTACCACACCAGCTAATTTTTGTGTTTTTAGTAGAGATGGGGTTTCACCATGTTGGCCAGGATGTTCTCAATCTCTTGACCTTGTGATCTGCCCGCCTCAGCCTCCCAAAGTGCTGGGATTACAGGTGTGAGCCACCACGCCCAGCCCAGTCTGAAGAATTTTTAAATTTCCATCTTGATTTCCTTTATTGACCCAATGCTCATTCAGGAGCAAATTATTTAATTTCCATTTATTTGCATGGTTTAAAGATTCCTTTTAGAGTTGATTTCCAGTTTTATTCCACTGTGGTCTGAGAGAGTGCTTGATATAATTTCAATTTTCTTAAATTTGTTGAGGCTTGTTTTATGACCTATCACATGGTCTATCTTGGAGAAAGTTCCATGCACTGTTGAATAGAATGTGTATTCTGTGGTTGTTGGATGAAATGGCCTGTATATATCTGTTAAGTCCATTTGTTCCAAAGTATAGTTTAAATCCATTGATCCTTTGTTGGCTTTCTGTCTTGATGACCTGTCCAGTGCAGACAGTGGAGTACTGAAGTCCCCCACTATTATTGTGTTGCTGTCTATCTCATTTCTTAGGTCTAATTGTGTTATAAATGTGGGAGCTCCATTGTTAGGTGAATATATGTTTATAATTGTGATATTTTCCTGTTGGACAAGGCCTTTACCATTATATAATGTCCCTCTTTGTCTCTTTTAAATGCTGGTGCTTTAAAGTTTGTTTTGTCTGATATAAGAATAATTATCCCTGCTCACTTTTGGTGTCCATTTGCATGAAACGCCTTTTTCCACCCCTTTAAGTTTATGTGAGGCCTTATGTGTTAGGTGAGTCTCCTAAGGCAGCAGATGTTTGGTGAGTTCTTATCCATTCTGCTGTTCTGTATCTTTTAAATGGAGCATTTAGGTCATTTGCAGTCAATGTTAGCATTGAAATGTGAGGTACCATTGCATTCATCATGCTCTCTGCTGCCTGTATACTTTGGTTTTTTTGTTTTCTGTTTTTGGTTTTTAACTTGTATTTTTATTTTATAAGTCCTGTGTGATTTGTGCTTTAAAGAAGTTCTCTTTTGATGTTTCCAGGATGTGTTTCAATATTTAGAGCTCCTTTTAGCAATTCTTGTAGTGGTGGCTTGGTAACAGCAAATTCTCTCAGCATTTGTTTGTCTGAAAATGACTGTATCTTTCCTTCCTATATAATGCTTAGTTTTGTTAGATACAAATTCTTGGCTGATAATTGTTTTGTTTGAGGAGGCTGAAGATAGGGCCCCAATCCCTTCTAGCTTGTAGTGCTTCTGCTGGGAAATCTGCTGTTAATCTGATAGGTTTTCCCTTATAGGTTACTTCGTGCTTCTGTCTCACAGCTCTTAAGATTCTTATCTTTGTCTTAACTTTTGATAATCTGACGACAATGTGCCCAGGCAATGATCTCTTTGTGATGAATTTCCCAAGTGTTCTTTGTGCTTCTTATATTTGGATGTCTAGGTCTGTAGCAAGGCCAGGGAAGTTTTCCTTAATTATTCCCCCAAATATGTTTTCCAAGCTTTTAGAATTCTCTTCTTCCTCAGGAACACCAATTATTCTTAGGTTTGCTCATTTAATATAATCTGAGACTTCTTGGAGGCTTTGTTCATATTTTCTTATTCTTTGTTCTTTGTCTCTGTTGAATTGTATTAATTCGAAGACCTTGTCTTCAAGCTCTGAATTTCTTTCTTCTACTTGTTCAAGTCTATTGCTGAGACTTTCCAGAGCATTTCACATTTCTTTAAGTGTATCCAAAGTTTCCTGAAGCTTTTATTGTTTTTTTCTTTAAGCTATCTATTTCCTTGAGTATTTCTCCCTTCATTTCTTATACTGTTTTTTGGATTTCCTTGCATTGGGCTTTGACTTTCTATGGTGCCTCCCTGACTAGCTTAATAACTAACCTCCTGAGTTCTTTTTCAGGTAAATCAGAGATTTCTTTCTGGTTTGAATCCATTGCTAGTGTACTAATGTGATTTTTGGGGGATGTTAAAGAACCTGATTTTGTCATATTACCAGGGCTAGTTTTCTGATTCCTTCTCATTTGGGTAGGCTCTGTCAAAGGGCAAGTCTAGGGCTGAAGGCTGTTGTTCAGATTCTTTTGTCCCATAGGGTGTTCCCTTGATGTAGTACTCTCCCCCTTTTCCTATGGATATGGCTTCCTGTGAGCCGAACTGCTGTGATTGTTGTCTCTCTTCTGGGTCTAGCCACCCAGTGAGTCTCCCCAGCTCTGGGCTCGTACTGGGGGTTGTCTCACAGAGTCCTGTGATGTGAACCATCTACAGGTCTCTCAGCTGTGGATACCAGCACCAGTTCCAGTAGGGGAGGTGGTAGGGGGTGAGGTGCAATGGACTCCGTGAAGTTTCTTAGCTTTGGTGGTTTAATACTCTATTTTGTGCTAGTTGGCCTCCTGCCAAGAGGTGGCAGTTTCCAGAGAACATCAGCTGTAATAGTATGGAGAGGAACTGGTGGTGGACAGGGCTCTAGAATTACCACGATTATATGCCCTTTGTCTTCAGCTACCAGAGTAGGTAGGGAAAGACCATCAGGTGGGGACAGGGCTAGGTGTGGTTGAGTTCAGACTCTCCTTGGGCAGGTCTTGCTGAGGCTGCTGTGGGGAATGGGGATGGGATTCCCAGGTGCCTGGAGCTGTGTACCTAGGAGAATTATGGCTGCCTCTGCTGGGTCGTGAAGGTTGTCAAGGAAGTGGGGGAAAGCCAGCAGTCACAGACCTTACCCAGCTCCCACGCAAACCAAAGGACCGGTCTCACTCCCACCGGTCTCACTCCCACCGTGACCCCCAAGCTAGCCCTGAGTCTTTCCAGGCCATGGGTGAGATGGGCTTGAAAACTTGCCCCAGGCTACCTGCCTCCCAACTGTAAAAGAAAAGGACTTGGCTCTTCCCCTACTTATGGAATCTGCATACCGGATTTGCACCCTCCCCCAAGTTCTGGCCTGGAGACTTCTTGCCCCTTTAAATTGTTACAAAGTTCAGCAAGAGAGCCTTCTTCCTGTGCAGTTTTACCCCCTGCTCCTCTTGTCACTCTCCCTATGGATCCCTGTGGTGCCAGGCCAGAATGGGCTGCTCGGGGACCCAGCAAACTCCCAGGGCCTTTCTGCTACTTCCTCTACCCCTGTATGTCTCTCAGCTCTGTAAATTGGCTCAGCTCTAGGTAAGGTTGGAAACTTCTCCCGCAAACACACCTTCAGTTCCTCCAGGGGGGGTATATATTCAGCAGAGGAGGGTCTTCATTTCACAATTCCACAGTTGAAGCACTTACAGTATTTGGGGTGTCTCCCGGGTCCTGCAGGAGCAGTCTGCTTCCTTCAGAGGGTCTTTGGGTCCTCTCAGGATTGCTGGTTTGTTCTTGTAGTCAATATGGAGCTTAAATTCACATCGCGAGCTCTGCAGTCTTCTCTGTACAGAGTTGCAATCTAGTCCTGCCTCCCAACCACCATGATGATCCAGCCTACAACTTCTTAATTAATTAATTCTTATTGCTGGTTCATAGTCTGTCGGAAGTTTAGGCAGTATTATCATTTAGATGTACTACTTTGCACACATAGTTAAAATATCTTAGCTCTTCAAGCATTCATCATGAAACATGACTGCACTCTTCTGAAGTGACAGTATTCATCATATCCTCTCCACATCCTCCTGAACTAGGCTCTCGGGAGTTCATACCAAGTGTTCACTCTTAATACATATCTCTGCTGGAACTGATCAGGGAATCTAACAATATGGAAAGCCACCTTCTCAGTCTTACATCTAACTTTATTTCTCTACAGTAGTGGTTCTCAACATGGATTATGCTTTGCAAGCACCTGGGGAACTTTAAAAAAATCTCAATACCCAGGCTGCATCTCAGGTTGATTCAAATCTCTGGAAGCAGACCAAGGCATCAGTACTTTTTAAGTCTCCTCCCTTCATTCCAATGTGCAGTTCCAGTTGGGAATTGCTTTTAGTGCATGCCAGGTTACTAATTTCTGAGTGTTGATTAAGGGAACATCTGAGCTCATCATTTCTCTTGTGGGAATTTTTTGAGAAGCAAGAGAGATTGGGGAACAAAATAGCTACTGTTTTTTGCTAGTGCAAAGAGCTTAGCTTAAAATCACACAGACCTATGTTTTAATCCCATCTTTACTACTACAGGAATGTAAAGATGGGAAACTCATTTGTCTCCCCTGCAGTTTCATCCATTTCTAAATTGAAATAACACCCACCTTCTGGAGTCAGTATTAAATGAGATCATATGTGCAAAGTGTTCAACATGATGTAGTATGTAACATGATAGGACATAGTAATAATAACTAAAGATATCACTACAAATCAAAATCCTTATTTTCAAATTAAGTCTCCAAAGAGGAAATGAAAATGAATCCCAAATCTGTTGCCTAGATTTTTGAGTGCCAAGCAGCATTAATGCTGATATTTCTTCAGCATTATCACTAAGAGAAATGAGTGTTCCAACTTAACTCATTGTTCTTAGTGATAATTCATTTAGGGACAAAATTAGGCTCTCTTGTTAATTGCCACATTCCTTTCAGAGGTGCTATAAATGGATGTTGAACTATACTATTTTTAGATTTAATCTTTAAAAATCATAAGAAAGCAAGAAATATTACTAGTTCAGAAATGATTTTCTGTTCCTGGCTTATCAGAGAAGACCTGAGAGTCTATCATAGTCATTTGTTGTCTTCGCAGTGAAATGAAAAAGTAAGATTCTAATAGGATTTTTAGACTTAGTGAGAAAGGTGTTCATTTTAAGATTATGGCAGTTCCTCTCAGATTTGGAAAGCCTTAAGATAACACTAAGGAGTTGGACTTTAGGAATGCTGAGTGTCTTCAGCCACAATGGCACTATAGTACTAGATGGGACAGGATGTGATTAAGGAGAAACTAAGCAGACAGCCACAATGTAGTTCTTCTTGCCTCCAAAAGAGGAGTTACCCACTTTCTCACACTCACTGTGATACATTCCATTTGCTAAGAAAAGTGGCTTGTGTCATTCTTGTGCACTACTTTTAAGTTCTGATATATTGGATTCAGTTACTCTGTATTAATAGCATTCAAATATTTAGTAAAGTTAATATACCTCTCACACTTTTTCCAAATTAACCCACGAGCTGTGTCCTGTGCTTAAAGCTATCTTACAACACTGCAGTCAAAGTGTCAGCCAGGGCCGTGGTCTCATCTGAAGGCTGGACAGAGAAAAATTGGCTCCCATGTTCACTTACATGGTTGTTGCCAGGATTCATTTCTTCAAGGGTTTTGATTCTGAGGGCCCCTGCTTCTCGCTGAGTGTTGGCCAGAGGCCATGCTTAGTTCTTTGCTGTATGGTTCTCACCACACAGCAACTTACTTCATCAAACCAGCAGGAGGGTGAGTCTGCTAGTTAAAAAGAAGTCTCAATCTTTTGTAACCTAATCATAGAACTGACATGCGCTCCATGCTGCCATATTCTTTTGATTAGAAGCAAGTTACTCAAGGGAAGGAAACACATAAGGCTGTGAATGAGAGAAGACAGAAATCGCTGGAGGCCACTTTAGGGACTGTCTGCCACAGCACTTAACAGCACATACCCCAGCCATAAAATTTTAAAAAAGCAGGAAAGAGAGAAGGAGAGTGCAGGGTAAAATACAGAAAGGAGGAAGGTGAAAGGGAAGAAAGGAAGGGAAAGAAAGACATTTAAAAAGACAAGAACAAAACAGCTCTGCTGCACTACATCTGTATGAGGGTTCCATGTGCAGACACACACTTCATCACATTAGCACCACACCCATAAATTTCCTATTTCTTATTTACAATGAGAAGATTATAAGGACTTTCTATGCATCTGGAGTTAAAAGGAAACAATAAATCTAAGAATACTAAGTTTAAGTAAGCAAAATGTGTTTCAAATTAGTTATTTTTTCTTTTTAAGTTTTTTGTTTGTTTCAGCTGACAAAGTTTTTTATTTCTTTCTGTTTCAAGTTTTGAAGTTGAGTTTATAATTCTTGCTATTATGTAACAGGCATATTATACAGGCAATATAGGAGCCTGATTGGCATTTGTATTTGGTGTTCTATTGTGGTTTCCACTCAAATGCCAAAATTATGTTTTTGTTCTGTACGTTATTGTTCATAGTTATGTATGCCTCTTAATTGTAAAAGTGAAGCTGTAAAATTGTAAAGTACTTTGTACCTCATCTATTCCAGGCATTCTACTAAGGAAATCAAGACCCAAATGGCTTGGGAAGATCAACATTAAATAGCGTCAGAGCCAGACCGAGAGTACACATCTCTCAATTTCTAATCTAGTGCATTTTCTTTTCTTATTTCTGTGCAAATGAACAGTTAGAATGTGAAATAGTCTCCTCAGATCTGCCAGCATTAAAACAGTTGTGGTTTAAATATTTAGTTTTAATAATTACTAACTTTGTAGAAGAACCTAAAATAGTGTTTGTTTTCAGTGCTTCAACTAGTAGTAAAAAGGAATATTTTCAGTACTTTACTGTATGAGAGGTGCTTGCCTAACAAAATACATATCTTTTTCTTTTTTTTTTAATTATTATTATTATACTTTAAGTTCTAGCGTACATGTGCATAACTTGCAGGTTTGTTACATATGTATACTTGTGCCATGTTGGTGTGCTGCACCCATCAACTCATCAGCACCCGTCAACTCGTCATTTACATCAGGTATAACTCCCAATGTAATCCCTCCCCCCCTCCCCATGATAGGCCCCGGTGTGTGATGTTCCCCTTCCCGAGTCCAAGTGATCACATTGTTCAGTTCCCACCTATGAGTGAGAACATGCAGTGTTTGGTTTTCTGTTCTTGTGATAGTTTGCTAAGAATGATGGTTTCCAGCTGCATCCATGTCCCTACAAAGGATGCAAACTCATCCTTTTTTATGGCTGCATAGTATTCCATGGTGTATATGTGCCACATTTTCTTAATCCAGTCTGTCACTGATGGACATTTGGGTTTATTCCAAGTCTTTGCTATTGAATACACATCTTTTTCACTGTACTCATTTGTAACAGATAATGTAGGCTCCTACACCTCAGTGTTCTGAGAGGGGTTGGTAAACGCTGACCACATAGAGAGAGCTGCCCATCTGTCCTCAGTACCAAGGCACATCCCATCCATGCCCTAAAACTCTTGTAAATTTCTCCATTCGTACAGGAAAATGACTATTTCTTACAACAATATGACCGTGGAATTTGATTACAAAAACATTCCTGCTATCCCCAACATGTGCTCCCAGGGTTAAAGACATAATCTGCAACTCAGGATTTTCTGAAGATTCACTTGTTTATACTATTGAGGGCAACAGTTGTTCTTAAACAAGGATGCGGTTCCCAGCCCTATACTTTCTTCTTACCCTGCTTATTTTTCTCTTTTTATTATTATACTTTAAGTTCTGGGGTACATGTGCAGAACGTGCACATGTTACATAGGTATACATGTGCCATGGTGGTTTGCTGCACCCATCAACTCGGCATCTACATTAGGTATTTCTCCTGGTGTTATCCCTCCCCTAGCCCCACAGCCCCCCAACAGGCCCTGGTGTGTAAAGTTCCCCTCCCTGTGTAGATGTGTTCTCATTGTTCAACTCCCACTTATAAGTGAGAACATGCAGTGTTTGGTTTTCTGTTCTTGTGTTCATTTGCTGAGAATGATGGTTTGCAGCTTCATTCATGTCCCTGCAGAGGATGTGAACACATCCTTTTTTATGGCTGCATAGTATTGCATGATGTATATGTACTACATTTTCTTTATCCAGTGTATCATTGATGGGCATCTGGGCTGGTTCCAAGTCTTTGCTATTGTGAACAGTGCCGCAATAAACATACCTGTGCATGTGTCTTTATATTAGAATGATTTATAATCCTTTGGGTATATACCCAGTAATGGGATTGCTGGATCAAATGGTATTTCTAGTTCTAGATCCTTGAGGAATCGCCACACTGTCTTCCACAATGGTTGAACTAATTTACAATCCCACAAACAGTGTAAAAGTGTTCCTATTTCGCCACATCCTCTCTAGCATCTGTTGTTTCCTGACTTTTTAATGATCACCATTCTAATTGGTGTGAGATGGTATCTCACTGTGATTTTGATTTGCATTTCTCTGATGACCAGTGAAGATGAGCATTTTTTCATGTGTCTGTTGGCTGCATAAATGTCTTCTTTTGAGAAGTGTCTGTTCATATCCTTTGCCCACTTTTTTATGGGGTTTTTTTTTCTTGTAAATTTATTGAAGTTCTTTGTAGATTCTGGATATTAGCCCTTTGTCAGATGAATAGATTGCAAAAATTTTCTCCCATTCTGTAGGTTGCCTGTTCACTCTGATGATAGTTTCTTTTGCTGCGCAGAATCTCTTTAGTTTAATTAGATCCCATTTGTCAATTTTGGCTTTTGATGCCATTGCTTTTGGTGTTTGTCATGAAGTCTTTGCTCATGCCTATGTCCTGAATGCTATTGCCTAGGTTTTCTTCTAGGGTTTTTATGGTTTTAGGTCTAACATTTAAGTCTTTAATCCATCTTGAATTAATTTTTGTATATGGTGTAAGGAAGGGATCCAGTTTCAGCTTTCTGCATATGGCTAGCCAGTTTTCCCAACACCATTTATTAAACAGGGAATCCTTTCCCCATTGCTTGTTTTGTCAGGTTTGTCAGATGGTTTGTCAGGTTTGTCAGATGGTTGTGGATGTGTGGTGTTATTTCTGAGGCCCCTGTTCTGTTCCATTGGTCTATACATCTTATTTGGTACCAGTACCATGTTGTCTTTGTTACTGTAGCCTTGTAGTATAGTTTGAAGTCAGAGACACAATAGAAAAAGAAAATTTTAGGCCAATATCTCTGATGAACATCAATGCAAAAATCCTCAATAAAATACTGGCAAACCGAATCCAGCAGCACATCAAAAAGTTTATCCACCCTGATCAAGTCGGCTTCATCGCTGGGATGCAGGGCTGGTTCAACATACACAAATCGGTAAACGTAATCCATCACATAAACCGAACCAATGACGAAACCACATGATTATCTCAGTAGATGCAGGAAAGGCCTTCAACAATATTCAACAGCCTTTCATGCTAAAAACTCTCAATAAACTAGGTATTGATGGAACGTATCTCAAAATAATAAGAGCTATTCATGACAAACCCACAGCCAAAATCATACTGAATGGGCAAAAACTGGAAGCATTCCCTTTGAAAACCGGCACAAGACAAGGATGCCCTCTCTCACCACTCCTTTTCAACATAGTATTCGAAGCTTTGGCCAGGGCAATCAGATGAGAAATAAATAAAGGGTATTTAATTAGGAAAAGAGGAAGTCAAATTGTCCCTGTTTGCAGATGGCAATGATTGTATATTTAGAAAACCCCATCATCTCAGCCCAAAATTTCCTTAAGCTAATAAGCAACTTCAGCAAAGTCTCAGGATATGAAATCAATGTGCAAAAATCACAAGCATTCCTATACACCAGTAACAGACAAACAGAGAGCCAAATCACGAGCAAACTCCCATTCACAATTGCTACAAAGAGAATAAAATGCCTAGGAATCCAACTTACAAAGGATGTGAAGGACCTCTTCAAGGAGAACTACAAACCACTGCTCAAGGAAATAAGAGAGGACACAAACACATGGAAAAACATCCTCAGGGATAGGAAGAATCAATATCATGAAAATGGCCATATTGCCCAAAGTAATTTACAGACTCAATGCTATCCCCATCAAACTAGCTTTGACTTTCTTCACAGAATTGGAAAAAAAACTACTTTAGATTTCATATGGAACCAAAAATGAGCCTGCATAGCCAAGACAATTCTAAGCAAAAAGAACAAAGCTGAAGGCATCATGCTACCTGACCCATCTTATTTTTCTACATAGGATCCCCACATCCTTGCCTTTGTTAGAATGAAAACTAGACAAGGACCAACTTTTATCAACTTGTTCATTTCTCTATTCCTAGAACAGAGCCTGGTACAAAATTTGTGTTTAATAATGTTTGTTGAATGAATTTGAATGATGGATTTGTTTAGAAGGTTTATAACATTCCATCCCTTATGAGTTTGTTGCTAGAGGAAAAAAGAGGCGTGTTTTTGGTTCATAACATCAGGTATGTAACCTGGAATTTGGAATCATGAGTTTTTATGCATTTGCTTCATATTATTTATTTTTAAGTGATCTTTCAAAGTATTGATAAAGATACTTTAAGATTGAGAGCCTCCCTGATACCCAGGAATGAGAGTTTTAGATTAAGTTTACAATCTGATTGAAGGCTAATCATATAAGGAGAAAAAAAATAAGGAAAAGAAGAGAAATTTGAAAAGAAATCTCCAAAATGGCCATGAACATCAGAACACTGAGAAATGATATATAAACATGTGTCTTGCTTCATACCTGTCTGTTGTACATCTGTAGCAGCAGATTTCATAGATGCAGAGGAATTTTGGCTAAAATCCTAACACATAAAAGGCATTCTGCACTTCTCAAATTAGAATTAACACATGTGTATGTATAAGTTGTTTAGAATTGGCATCTATTTAATGAGTTTACTGGCTGAATCTTTTAAAAGAATGCAAACATATGTGACTTTTATCAAAAATCTATGAAAAGAAAAATGGCCCTGTAGTGCATGCTGTGGTTCCTACACTACATCCCCCATGTCCACCTGATGTCAGCACAACCATCTGTGGTGTCCATTTGCCACTATGCCACTCAGGTGCACACTCAGGTGCCTGCCTCTGCAAAGACCCTCAGCTCCTGTGCAGGTACAGCCTAGAAGTGCATGGAGGTGAACATCTCTGAGGCACCCTTCAACCATTGGGTACCGGGAGTGGTAGATAAATGTCCTAGCCTCTCATCTTTCTACACAACAATGGTGGTGCATATTCTACACAGCAGCTCAGTAACACACACATATTAGTTGTTCTCCCTTTCCTTCCCACCCTCCCCATTCCCTCACTGCTACATCTGGAAGTCACCTTCCAGATGAACTACCTATATCCAAATTCTAATCTCTAGCTCCGGTTTCTTAAACAGGTCCTACAAAATGCTTGAAATAAAAGGCAAAATGGTTTGTGTCGAGAATCAAAGGCTGACAATAGCAAGCAACAGGCTCTAAAACTGACACAGGAAAAATGCTTTTCTGGAAGACATCGGCATCACCTCCTAGACACGGAATATGCCGGCTTCATTCCAGTAGTTTCTTCACACACTTTAAATACGTGTCTCATTAGGATCACATATGACCCACCTGATTTCATGCCTTGCCTTTTCTTTGTATTCTACAGACTCTTCTAAGGAGCCTAAATTCACCAAGTGTCGTTCACCTGAGCGAGAGACTTTTTCATGCCACTGGACAGATGCGGTTCATCGTGGTTCAAAGAGCCTAGGACCCATACAGCTGTTCTATACCAGAAGGTGCTGCCCTCATGCCTTTCCAATTTTCCTCTCCATGGATGTACCTACTAAAGTACACTGAGTCACATATAGTGTGGGAATAGAAGTGATTTGTTGTGATTTATGTAATCTATGAATATTCATTCACTCATTTACTGAAAAAAATATTAATTAAGCCTATCCTATGTGCTGAGTACTATTTTAGGCCCTGGAGATATAGCAGTGATTACAAAAGACAAAATCCCTGGTCTCATGGAGATTTCCTTCCAATGCAAGGAGACAGGCAATAAAAATTGAATAAAATGTCAGCTAGTAATATAGGTTACTAAGAAAAATAAAGCCAGAAAGCAGCATATCAGCAGTGTGTGGGAGTTTGTGTATGTACATGAGAATGTATGAGAGTGTGTCAAAGTATGAGTGAGAGCGTGTATGGATACATGTGGGCATGTGCATGTGGATGAGAGTGTGTATAAGAGGCTTGAGTGATGTTGAAATGGGTGATCCTAGGAGGCTTCTCTATTGTGGTGTCCTACACCAGAGACATAAGTGAAATGGGACAGGCCACGTGAATATCTGGGGGAAAGGCTATCCAGGCAGAGGAAATTGCAAGTACAAAGTCCCTGAGGCAGTCTTGGCCTATTTGAGGGATGAAAACGGCCAGCACTGAAGGCACAAGATTGAAAGTGAGGAGAGTGGTATGGGAAGGGATCAGAGAGTTACTTAGGGACTGACTATGCCAAACCTCGTAGACAAGGGCAAGGCTTTGAATTTTACTTTATTTGTGGTGGAAAGTTATAGGTGTTTTTGAAAAGATGCATGTTTTAAAAGATGTAGCTTGGTTTCTAACCAGATAATACACTCCTTCTCTTAAATATATTCAGTAAAAGACTGTAGTATTTTTTCAATTTTACCAGTGACCCTCTAAAATAACAGAGGAAGGGTGAAACAAAGACCTCTCAATATAGGTACCACCCAAGTTGTTTATTTCTTCCCCTTCACCTGGCATTATTTTCGTTTTTGGTTTACTCTTACTCTGTATATTTTTACCTTTTATACATTTTAGGCTTAAACACTTCATTATCTCTTCTTTTCCACCCAACCCCCAGAGAAGGCCTAAGCCAAGATGCAGGCTTAGTGAGGACCCTTTATCCTTGGCTCAAGGTGTTCGTTAGTCGGAGGATGATATTGTCTATCCCATGGAAGAGCTGGGAAAGGGAAGGAAGACGCAGCCAACAGTTAAGGGTATGAGCTCAGGGCCAACAAACCTGCACTTCAGTGTAGTTCTGCACTTTCTCACCAAGGAATACTCAGGAAATTAGCCAGTTTGTGTACAACTCAGCCTCCTCATTTGCAGAAAGGAGATAACGGACTTGCCTCATGGCTTCTTGTGAGGATCGTATGAGATAACCCATGAAAAATACTTGGCAGAGTACTTGACACATAATAATTACTCAGCAAATTGTAGCTGGTATTCTTATTATCGGTAGTATAGTGATAATTTTAAAATAATTATGATATAGAAATCCAGTTCCTGGACTATAAAGATGACTATAAGTGATATAAGACCATTTATACCAATAAATTGTTATAATTATTGGTATAAGACCATTTTAATACAGAGCTGCTGCTTAATTTGCTGATAAAAAAATACTTGGAGTTAGCAACCAAGTGGACCTTCCCCACCTTTCAGCGTAAGAGAGATCTCTTGGATGAAGTGAAGTGAAGATGAAATGTTTGGGCACCAATTATACTATATTTTTCCTTAAGGCTGACACCACAAAGAGGTTGGGGCCTGTAAACAAAGTTGATTTCTATAAACACATTCGGACATGAAGTTAGTATGTTTGATGACACTTGTGAAATGTGTGGAATCATTATGTTATTTGTACAGGCACAATTAGCCAAACTGTAAAGAAAATTAGCAAAATAACCTCTTAAGCTGTGCCTACTTTATGAAAATAATGTTTTGCTACCTCAGTATTTACCAAATTTGAATATAAGCAAAAAGAGAAATCGAAAGGAATGAAGCCTTGATAAATATATGTCCCTTGCCCTCATCAATCAGCATCACATAACTCTTTCCACAGGCATCTTATGCACACCCCAGTCATTTCAGCATCCCTGGTTCAAATCCAGGATCTACGCTACCAAGGATGCTGCTGAAAGTGTGACTGGGTAGAGGAAAAATTTCAGACATATTCAGAAAGATGTCTTAGATTTTGCCCTGATAGTGTTTGGAATCCCAGGAGAGTAAGTACAACTTTATGATTAAGTGCCAACCCAAACTTACAAAATAGATATTTGTGTTTTTTCTATAAAATATAACTATTTTGAATATCTTAGCCAAACTACTAGGAGCCCACAGCCCAGTTTATCGAAGAAGGGTAAAACTGAGGGATTAGGAGTATCAGGACTGGACTGGACTGATTAGTGTACAGATAAATTTGAATTCTCATTGCCCACTTCACAAAGAAGACAATACAAATGCACTTTCTGACTCTTGTCATTGTTTCTTAGAACTCAGTTGCCAGGCAACTCCTGAAACTATAGAAACATGCTTCGCATCCCTGATACATAAATAAAACTGCGGATTTTATCCAAAACCAGAGTCAGTGGGAGGTGCAGTTGTTTCATTTTGCTGGCCTGGCCTATCTAAAGCACAACGGAATGTGAACATGTCAGGCTGTCAACACGACATTTCAGGCACAGCCCTACAGGCAGTTGTGTGTTTTGCCTGGCTCTGCTCCTTGCCAGGTAGCTGGCAGAAGAGACAGCCTCCACATGTTAAACCAGCTGATTCAAAACAGTCTCTGCCATCCTGTGATGGCGATAGTGCCAAATTCAGCCTCTGAGCTTACAGGGGACTCGGGATGAATGCACATTACAGGCATGGCAAAAGGAGGCTCTGGGAAGCATGTTCGAGTTACTCTGCTCTCAGCTCCTTGCATGTAAAAGCTGTGTTTTTAAAGGAACTGGGCATGTGAACACTCAGTCCTTAAAGTTGTATCCCCCAGCTCTTCCATACCCATTCAACCCCACGTCAAAAATTACCCTGGTCTTAAGAGAAATTTTATTTTCTATACATGGTTGTGTGGAAAATCAGTAGGGAGAAAGGGCATAATTGCTTTCATTTTTCTTAAACAAAAGTATTGAATTTAAAGCCAAAAACGTGAGCTTTCTGTCATGAGAACAACTGCCCTTAAAAACATACATGAGGTTTTATTTTTATTATTTTTTCCAGTTGGTTGTCTTTAGATGAAAAACATTTCTTCTGCTCTTTATTCTTATTTTTATTGATAGTCTCTTTCTATGGTTCTCACCCTTTCCATTTCACAAGATAGTCTGGGAGCAAACCTAAAGCACTTAACTTTTGGGAGTAAGAGCAAAGGGTAGCTTCCATGAATTGATTTTGGTCTTCTGTAGAGACATTCAACCCAGAGAAGGCAAGTGACACAGTATCTGTTTTATGAGCTAATTTGGGTTCTTGTCTACATTTAATAGTTTAAAATATAAGTTATAAATATTTATTTAAAGCGAAATTCAACATTGGTTCATGAAGAAAGAGGTTGGAAGCAGTGTTTTTAACTAGCTGTTTCTGATCCATCATGCTTAAAATAAATGTTTTGTTTGTCCTGTGGAGTTCATGGATTTGGGATAATCTAAACAGGGTTTTTTACACAGTCCTCATGGGGACCAAGGTACTGACATGCACTGTTGAGAAATTCTGTGAATCATGAAAGAGCTAATATTTTAGAAATCCAGATCTGTTGAGCACTATCTACATCTCTGGGACGTCTTAATACTTTGAGTTTTCTAACTTTTATACTATCACTTATGCTAAGTACATTTGATATCCCTTCTATTATGTGAAAGCTTCATTTTCTGGGTAATCTTCTTACAACTCCTCTCTTTAATACACTCTTATTTAGTTTGAAAGCAAATATCAAATTAAGCATACTATAGTTCAATGAACCACCCACCTATTCCTAATTTTTTTTAGCATTTTTCTTCTGACTCTACATACACACATACTTACACACATACACACACACACCCCTTATCTTTTCTTCTGCCTTTTGCCCATTTACTTTTTGCATCAGAGATGAATCTCATTCAAGCATATGCAATTTTTTTTTTTTTTTTTGAAATGGAGTCTTGCTTTGTCGTCCAGGCTGGAGTACAGTGGCGCGATCTTGACTCACTGTGACCTTTGCCTCCTGGGTTCAAGCAATTCTCCTGCCTCAGCCTACCTACTGAATAACTGGGATTACAGGAGCATGCCATCGCATCCAGCTAATTTTTGTATTTTTAGTACAGACGGGGTTTTACCATGTTAGCCAGGGTGGTCTCAAACTGCTAACGTCATGATCCACCTACCTCAGCCTCCCAAAGTGCTGGGATTACAGGCATGAACCACCGTACCCAGCCAGCATATGCAACTTTTAAGAGTCTCAACCAAAGCAGCAATTCACTGTCTCAGACCCTGGAGTCTCTGCCATTTAAATCCTAATTTCCTTCCAACAGCTGAGGAGCAGTCGTCTCAAGTACCCCGTGATACTACACAAGTTTTCTCCTGGTGCCAAGCAGACCAGCCTGAGAAACAGCTATAGGAAGGAAATAGGCGTCTTCTCCCAGCTTTGCATCCCTTCCTTCCAGGTCCTGCCTTCCTTACAGACTGCAATGTCCTCATTGTCCACTGCTGCCCAGCACCCATCCCACAGAGGGATGGTCCCAAACCTCTACAGTCTGGCCGGTGAGCCACAGGAGCCTCTGGCTGCACAGGCCATTCCTACCTCATCTTCCACAACCACAGATTACGTGGTTTTATGTCCCTTTGACTTATAAATTATCTTCTCAGTTAATAGGCTAGTGAATAACAAGGGGATAATGAACTACCTCACCCAAGTAGCAATTCTAATTTAAGAAAATTTTCCTGTCATTCCATTGCCTTTTGCTTCCCTTACCACACTCATGCCCATACTTCCTTACCTCAATCCCTCTGACCTCTCAGTTTCCTCCCTTCCTTGCCATATTGTCATCTATTAAACTTTTACCCATCCTTCAAGAATGCTAAAAACACACCTCCACCTTGAAACCTTCCATGAAGAGCCACAGCAATCATTCCCTCTTCTGAACTGTTAAGGACCCTAGAGAGCACTACTAATGAGCACTTACCCACATTGCTTTGTAATACCATTTTTTGCTCTTTCCTTCTGAGGCAGGAGGAATTCCTTAGACATCTATGAATCCCCCGTAGTATCTGTCATTATGTTTTAGACATAACTAATTCTCATTAAATATCGATGTAATGAATATAAGAGGCCCAGAAAACTACTCAGATGGGAATTTGAGTCTTATTTTAGCCTGAAATTAGGGGACTGCATCTTACTTATCTTTATATCTGCACAGTGTTGGTGCATCACTCTGCCCGGAGCACACATCAACTTGTCTCCTCAGTTTCTTTCACCACAGTCTGGGAAAACAGCCAGGTCTAAACTTTCACTGTTCTCTGGGAATCTCTAGTTTGGGGTGAGTCTCTGTACTGTTTTAATGAACATTTTTAAAATGTCCTTAAGTCTCAGAACCTTCATCTATAGAACAGGCATAATAAAGTACCTACCATAGGAATCAATTTATGACCAGACATAGCATATGCATTCAATAAACGGAAGGTTTTACCACAGGCAGAAGTACCAAATGGCCTCGTAGCAGTCTTCAGACACTGATGATATTGTCCACCAATGTGATATGTCTTGGAAATGGTGTTGCTAAAACACCTCTTCACAAAATATTTGTGTTCCAATTTATTGAATCAGACTATCAAGCACCTTACTTGGACTTCAGCTACAACATGATTTTTGGAACAATTAATCTTTTTTAATCCTCCATTTTAGAAATATTCAAGAATGGACTCAAGAATGGAAAGAATGCCCTGATTATGTTTCTGCTGGGGAAAACAGCTGTTACTTTAATTCATCATTTACCTCCATCTGGATACCTTATTGTATCAAGCTAACTAGCAATGGTGGTACAGTGGATGAAAAGTGTTTCTCTGTTGACGAAATAGGTAAATCACAGGTTTTTGTTTCATTTGACATAGTTTTACACTAAATAAATGGGGAAGCCTGCAAGGTCCAAGTATAATCAAGTAGGAAGACTTTGTAACAGTGTTCTATAGATACATGGAGATCTGTTTTACAGGAGATGGGATCAACTGGTGAACAAGAGGAAAAGGGCAGGGGAAACTTAAGTTGACTTTAACATAAAGTAACCTGGCAGTAAATGTTGTGAAGAAAAGAATAGGAACCTTGTGGAGTCTTTTCCTTTAGGATATCTTTGAAGCTGTGTTGTGTTATGTTCCACTGCAAAGGGTAAACTTAATATATTCTTAGAATTTCTTACTTCCTAATTATTTGATAGGATGCTTATATTCAGATTCACTGAAATACACTGGCCTTTGACCTCTACCATTGCTATAATCAAAGCCTAGATTTTCTTTATCACAAAGCATAATCATTCTGGAATTTTACATTTACAAAACAGCCACAGTCACTTTAAAGACATGTTTATAAGATCTCAGAACAAATACTGGAGACAATCAGCTCACTGAACTAAGTGAAAGATCCAAACAGAGGATCCTTTGCCCATCATATGGACACAAGGTGGAAACAAAACAAATAAAACAAACAACTATAATTAGAATATTCATGTTTATACTTTAATAGTATAAACAGCAAAATAGAGAGAATCAAAGAAGGACATTGAGTAGCTGAAATTGGTGCCTCAAAATCTATCCACAAAAGCTAATTTGTTGCTTATAGGAATTCCTCATTGCTTCTCCCAAATGTGTTGTTCTTTTATGTAGTTTTCTAGGCATAAGCTGACTGGAAGAGATAGGAGTATGTGGCTAGAAGTTACAGATAGAAACAAATAAAATCTAATAGGCTGACTTTAAGGGAGAAGATTAAGAGACCTGTATCAAGCAGTAAAAATAACCCAATTGCTTTGCAAAGACAATTTAGTATGTGTCCTTAACATCAGTGGTATAGCTGTTGAGCTGAAACTAAATGGGATAGCAGAATGGGATAGTAGCAAGAATACTGGGTTAAAACTCATATTCTAACTCTGTTCTCTGCCAATAGCATATGGCCAGTCCTACTCATTTACCTGGCTGACTTTCACTGAACACCTGTCATGTGTCAGGCACTGTTCTGGTGGTGGTGGTTATAGAATAAGTACGATACAGTCGAAGAAGGGAGTCAGGCATGTTCGCAGATAATTGCAGTGCAGTGTGATAGGTGTTAGCCTGGAAATACGTGGAATGCAGAGCTGCAAAGGTGGTGGCCAAATGTGTGAATGATTGACAGGCCTGAGGGATGAGGAAGGGCTGCACAAAGATGGTGACAGTTTAGTTACCTCTGAACTGGAATTGGACTCTCCCTATTTTTAAAAAAGTGGTTACCCACAGTGGTCAAAAGCATGAGTGAGTGTTGTCAGGTAATGCAGTGGACTTGCCTTTCAGTAACTACTAAGTTCCAACAGTAACAAATAGCACATGTTCAGGGGACTCAGGAGCAGTTAGAAAGCCCTACTAGTCAGCTGGAGAAATCATCAGTAGTTGTTCATGCCCCAAAAAGGAATTTGGAGTTTAACTGTCACAAGGTACCTTTGAGGATGTTTAAATAGGGAAATGACTTGAGAATAGTAATAGCTAACAGTCACAAAAGACTTACCACGTTTCAGGTATAAAAACCATCTTTTGCAATCGCACTTTACAGATAATGAAACCGAGGTGCAGGGCATTTGAAGGACTAGTTCAAGTAAAACAGCTAGTAGGTAGAGCTGGGATTTGAACCTCTAGCCTCCATGCTTTTACTCTTGAGACTTTGCAGTACCACTTGTCTCATTATCAATGCCTCAGAGAAATTAATCTTGTTGCAATGTGAAACATAGATTGGAGTGGGACGGACTAAAGGTAGAAGAGGTTCAAAGACTGAGATCATCAAGGTAAAAGATTATGACAGGCAGCTACAACTAGCACAATAGTTGTGGGAGAAGGTGCTGAGAGTGAAAGAAAACAAAGAACTAAGGTAACCCTAATAGATCTTGAGAAAGTTGTCAATCATTATAAGCCTCAGCTTCCTCGTAAAATATGAATGTATGGTACTACCTCACAGGGCTGTTCTTTGGATGTAAAATACTGTATTAGTTAGACATTTGTCAGTCATTCAATTCATTCAGCAAATATTTATTATGTTCTTCTCTCAGGTCAGTCAGTGTTCTCCATGCTGGGGATAGAAACTGTCTTCCCTGGTGGGATCTAATCCCAGTGAGGGCGGAAAGCGACAATGCTATGGAGAAATATAGAAAAGGAGAATAGGAGTGTTGAAGAGGTTGCAGTATTGAGTTTTCAGGATTGGCATCCCTGAGTCAGTGGCATTTGAATAAAGAAGGATTAGAGAGGATAATAATGTGTGTGTCTCAGGGAAGGGCATTTCAGCAAAGGGGCACAGCCAGAGGAAAGATCTCAAAGTAGAAGCATGCTTTTCCTCACTCAGTGAACAGCAGGCAGGCGGTGGGGTGGGCACAGAGTGAGTGAGGAGACTGGTATGAGACCAAATCCCACAGACAAGACAGTCAAATCTACCCAACCATTGTAATGACTTTGACTTTCACTTGGAGTAAGGTAGGAAGCCTTTGGAGGGTTTTAGATGATGAGTGATATGATCTAATGTGTTAGGATAATCACTGTGTCATTTCACTTGAGGATTGCATGGAGAATAGACTGGAGGGGGTCAAAGACCAAACGAGTACAGTGGGGAGACAAATGCAGCAAGAAGAATGAAAAAGGATAATGGCTAGGACCAGGTTATAGTGGTGCAGGCGGTGAGACATGGTTGGATTCTGTTATATCTTGAAAGTACAGCTGACAGAATATGGATTAGTGAGGAAAAGATGAGCCAAGGACGAGTTCATTGTTTTTGTCCTGAGCAGCTAGAGGAATTGAGTCCTCATTAACAGAGATGGGAAAGAGGAAAGGAGAGCAGGTTTTGGAGAGGAAGAGCAAGGGTTTGTTTGGGGATATATTAAGTTTCAGATATTTTTAAAATATCTCACAGGAGTTGTCAATACAGCATGTAGATGTATGTGTAGAGGTAAAGGAGAGGTCATTATTATGCCTGTAATGGTGGTACCAAGCCTTTTCCAAAAGGACCTTGTCTCATATCCTCTATTTTTCAAATGTAGCATAAGTAATAGTTATAGAAAATATTCCATTAAAACCAGTTTTATAGTTTTGTCACTTTAAAGGGTTAAGCTTTGCTTATCAGGATTCCTGAATCTCCAACAAATCCGGAAGGTTGAGGAATTACTGCCATTATATCGGCGTATGTAGTTTGGCCATTTTGCATATCCTTCCAATTTAATTTTCAAAATGTAGTCATGATTCATCAAATTTTGACTCTCCCTGTTTTTAAAAAGGTGGTGTCGACCCCAGAGGGCAACAGCATGCTCCTCCACCATAGAGCCTGTTTTCACGTGGGTGCACACAAGAGCTTCCCTCTTTGGCCACCAGATTTGACAGTCAGTAAGAGCACCTCACTGTGTGTATCTGTAGAGTTATCTCCAGTCAACCCTAGGGATGCACACTTTGCAACACTCTAGGTGGCCTTCTGTATATGACAGAAAAACTAGCAATAATTTACCGGGAACTATCTAGAATATAAATTTAGACATAGTTCCTGGCTTTGAAATCCATATTTTCTTCATCAGCCTCTGAGAAATTGTGGTCTTTGAGGTCCTAATAAGCAGAATGCAACAAATTTTCCTGGGACTGTAGAGTATATCAATAGAACCTGAGGAAAACAGTGTTTCAAGTTGTTCATATGACAGTTAAGAAAAAGACAGAAAACACTGAATCGTCACCACTTATGAGACTAGCATAATGCCTTCTTCCTTCTTATGTCAGAAGAAAACATCACATGTGGCTAGGAAGACCACAAAGCAAGGGAGCGTTAGCAGAGTGTGCAGGAAGATTGTATGAGAAGATTGAAGAAGAGTAAAAAAGGATAATGGCTAGGACCAGGTTATAGTGGTGCAGGCGGTGAGACATGGTTGGATTCTGTTATATCTTGAAAGTACAGCTGACGGAATACGGATTAATGAGGCAAAGATGAGCCTTTCAGGGAACAACACAGAAATGAGGTAAATGAGGTCTCTGCCCCCAGGCCATACATAGTTGCAAGAAAAAAGATTTCTCTACCCCTAGTTCCACAGCAGCCCAATGTCTAAATTCCGTAAGTTTTTCTGACTCTGTTTTTTCAGTTTCAAGCGAAAATGAATTCATTTGCCAAAATCCTGATGCATTTATGATATCAGAGCAAAAAGAAATATAAAACATGGCAGATCTTGAAAATAGTTAGTGATCAGATTTTTTGCTCCCAAAGGAATTTTCGTAAGGGCTTATTTAAAAGTTAAAAACAAGTCACCCTTGAGTTAAAAAAAGTTACTCTCTTATAAAATGAAAGTTATAATAAGAAAAATATTGGAAGAAATAAGAGTATGAACGATCAAAAATGTAGAAAGTAATTTGGTCTTCTGAGAAGAATGCCTTCCATTAATAATAAATTGTGTCTGTCTGTGTACTAATGCTCTGTTGAATTGCACAGTGCAACCAGATCCACCCATTGCCCTCAACTGGACTTTACTGAACGTCAGTTTAACTGGGATTCATGCAGATATTCAAGTGAGATGGGAAGCACCACCCAATGCAGATATTCAGAAAGGATGGATGGTTCTGGAGTATGAACTTCAATACAAAGAAGTAAATGAAACTCAATGGAAAATGGTAAGATGTCACTACACCTTACACTTTGACTTTTCTTTCTATTTCATCAACCTCTCTCTCATTTATCATTAGACTTTCTTTTGACCTAATACCACATGTTCATACTGTATGTGCCATAATTTCTTATTTGAGAAAACATATTCATCGGTAAAATATTATCTTGAAATTCTGTTAAGACAGGAGATGCTTCTGTATATATGGAGGCCTGTGGAAGGAAAGGAAAACTATTTCTCTATTCATTCTTGAGATCCAGTTTAACTTTAGAGTAAAATTATAGACTGGCCACTTAGCTGTCTTTGGGGATGTGGATAAAAATGGGAAAGTTTGTGATCAAAGTCAACAGTGACTATGGCCAAATATTTTCCCATGATTTCAGTTGCTGCTACTCAAAAGACTCCCATTAAAACAAATTCATACGTGTCTACAGGAAACAGAGGAAGGGAATTTGTCTCTTAGAGGTTTCAGAAGGATTTTTTGTTACATACCTCAGAGAAGAATCAAGCTGAGGTTCTTATGTAGGCAATTAGAGAGCGTGGTACCTACCGGTTGACCTCTGAATCCCTCTCTTCCTTACCAAGCATATGGAACTCAGCACTTTGATAAAGTTCACATGGCACATAACAAGAGGAAAAACGGGAGTATCATGATGCTCCCAATATAACTAATTCTAAATCTGTCTAACCACAGCCACTGCCACAGCCAAGCCAAGCAGTTTCTGGCCACTCATCAGGTGATGCCCAGCAGCCTGGCACAGATCACTCCCAGAATTTTGAGACACCAGGACATTCAGTGAACCGCTGAAAGAGATGCCAATTTTGTCATTAGAGGAAAGTTAAGTTTGGAGAAACTTTGAGTAGTTGCAATACTGGACTTTGGGGCTCTATTTTCTGAATCATTTTAATTTAGATATCTGTTCTGTAACTTGATACAAATAAAAGGCCTGGTTGGATGCTAAGTCAAACAAGACTGTCTACATCCAAGCTACAATCAAACATTATTCAGCAACAGGTACTGAAATAACTACTATGCAGAAGGCACTGTGCTAAATACCTGAGGTGGCGGTTCTCAAAGTGGGAACCACAGACCCCTGAGGGTCCCTGAGACCCTTTCAGAGAGTTCAGTACTATTTTCACAATACACTAAAATGTTATTTTATTCACTATGCTGAAATTTAATTTAATGGCACAAAAGCAATGCTGGAAACACTGCTGGCACCTTAGCATGAAGCAAGGCAGTAGGATCAAATTTTACTAATAGTCATTGTATTCTCCATCATCATGCACTGACAGTAAAGAAGGGGGAAAAAGGGGACGGAGCAAGATGGCCGAATAGGAACAGCTGCAGTCTCCAACTCCCAGCGCGAAGGACACAGAAGACCGGTGATTTCTGCATTTTGAACTG
>NW_012117188.1:1353614-1391906 GCF_000951035.1 Colobus angolensis palliatus
TGCACAAGTATACATATGTAACAAACCTGCACGTTATGCACATGTACCCTAGAACTTAAAGTATAATAAAAAAAAAAAAAAAAGGGGGGAAAAGCCAGTTTCACGTATGACATTCTTGATGAAGCTGTAAAAATTGTTAATTTTGCTAAATCTCGACCTTTGAGTACATAGCTGATTAATATTCTGTGTGATATATGGGAATTACACATTAAGCATGTCTGCTGCATACTGAGGTATTGTATTTATCTTGAAGAAAAGCGCTGAAATGACTGAGTTGCCAGCTGAACTAGTTGCTTTTATTGCTTGGAGCACCATTTTTACTTGGAAGAACAACTGATAAACTGGCAGATGGTTATTCATATTTGAATTGGCAAACATTTGTCAAAAAAGAATGAGATGAGCTTGTCGCTTCAAGAAAAACAACTGACTGTATTTTGTGCCATGGAAAAAATTTGACTTTTCAAAGCAATTCATTTTGCCTTTTTGGAAAATTTGTGTCTCCAGCTGTGAGCTTGATAGTGTTTTAATATTTGAAGACTTTTCTTGAAGAGATTCATGGTGATATTAATGAAAGTGATTTTTTAATTGTATTGTGTAATAAAATATATAAACATTTAGAAAAATCTACAAGTCAGTGAACCAATATTTTCCAAATGACTAATATATGATGTAATTAAATCATGCATGGGGAAATGATCCATTCAAAGTACTAGATAGAATGGTGAATTTTTTTAATGATCAAAAAATTTTTTGTGTATTTATTGTGTACAACATTTTTTGAAATATGGATACATGGTTCTATCACAGTAAGTAACATGCATTACCACACACACCATTTTTTTGTGTATATTGAGAACACTTAAAATCTACTCACTTAGAGATTTTCAAAATACAATACATAGGCATTAACTATAGTCACCATTTTGTACAATAGATTTCTTAAACTCGTTCCTACTAACTGAAAATTTTAGTTCTTTCATCAATATCTCCTCAACTCTCCACCCTACCCACCACCCCGATAACCACCATTCAACTCTCTACTTCTGAGTTCAACTTTTTTAGATTCTGCATATAAGTGAGATTATGTGGTATTTGTTTTTCTGTCTCTGGATCATTTCTCTTAATATAATATCCTCCAGGTTCATCCACGTTGTCACAAGCGACAGGATATCCTTCTTTTTTTAAGGCTGATAGCATTCCATTGTATATATATACACCACATTTTCCTTATCAACTTATCCATTAATGGAACATAGGTTGATTCTATTTCTTGGCTGTTATAAGTAATGAACATGGAAGCCCAGATATTTCTTCAACGTACTGATTTCATTTTCCTTGGATATATACTTAATAGTGGAATAATATAATGGATCACATGTTAGTTCTATTTTTCATCTTTTGAGGAAGCTTCATATTATTTTCCATAGAGGGTATACTAATTTATACTCCCACCAATAGTGTGCAAGGGTTCCCTTTTGTCCACATTCTCACCAACACTTGTTATCTCTTCTTTTTTTGAAAGTAGCCATCCTAACATCTTTGTGTACTCTATGCCTTCTGTGAGCTGATAGCTCATTGTGGTTTAAATTTACATTTCCCTGATGATTAAAGACGTCAAGCATTTTTCATATACCTGTTGGCCATTTCTATATCTTCTTTTTAAAAATTTATATTCAGGTCCTTTGCCCATTTTTTAATTGGGTTATTTATTTTCTTGCTATTGAATTGGTTTAGTTCCATATATATTTCAGATATTAAACTCTTACCAGATGTATTCAAATATTGTCTCCCATTCCATAGAGTGTCTCTTCACTCTGTTGATTGTTTCCTTGGCAGTGCAGAAGCCTTTTAGTTTCATGTAACCCCATTTATCTATTTCTACTTTTGTTGCCTTACCCAATGGAGTCATATCCAAAAAATCATTGCCCAAACCAATGTCATGGAGCTTTTACTCTATATTTTCTTCCAGTAGTTGTACAGTTTCAGGTTTTACATTTAGGTCTTTAATCGATTTTGAGTTTATTTTTGTATATGATATAAAACAAGGGTATGATTTCATTCTTCTGCATATGGATGTCCAATTTTCCCAACAACATTTAAAGTCAGAATCCTTCCCTTACTCTGTATTCTTAGCACCTTTGTGATAAATCAATTTACTATGAATGTGTGGATTTATTTCTGACCACTTTATTCTTTTACATTGGTTTATGTAATTTTAATGCCAGTACCATGCTGTTTTGATTATTATAGCTTTGTATTATGTTTTGAGGTTGGTAGAGTGATGATTTCAACCTTTTTCTTTTTGTTCAAGATTGCTTTGGCTATTCATAGTCTACTGTGGTTGCAGACAAATTTTAGAATTGCTTTTTCTATTTCTGTGAAAAATGACATAGGAATTTTGATAAGGATTGCATTGAGTCTGTAGATTGCTTTGGGTAGTAGGGACATTTGAACAATATTAGTTCTTCTGATCCATGAACATGGGCTATCTGTTCATTTATTTGTGTTGTCTTCATGTTTTACAGTTTACAGTGTACAGATCTTTCACCTCCTTGTTTAAATTTATTTCTGGGTATTTTATTTTATTTTTATTTTTATAGCTATTGTGAATGGGATTTTTTTTATTTCTTTCTCAGATTGTTCCTTATTAGTGTATAGAAATATTACTGATTTTTATATGTTGACTTTGTATCCTGCAGTTTTACTGAATTTGTTTATCTGTTCTAGCAATTTTTTGTTGAAGTCTTTAGGGTTTTCTATATATAAAATCATGTCATCTGTAAGCAAGGACAATTTAATTTTTTCCTTTCCAATTTTGGATGCCTTTTATTTCTCTCTCTTGCTTAATTGCTCTGACTAGGATTTTGAATTGAGTAGAGTAGAGTCGAATAGAGGAGTTACATTGAATAGAAGTGGCAAGAGTAGACGTCTTTGTCTTGTTCCTTGTCTTACAGGAAAAGCTTTCCACATTTCACTGTTCATTCTGATGTCAGTTTGTTATACATGGCCTTTATTGTGTTGAAATACATTCCTTCTATATCTAATTTTTAAGGGTTTTTATCATGAAAGGATATTGAATTTTGACAAGTGCTTCTTCTGTATCTACTGAGATGGTTCCATGGTTTTGTTCTTGGTTCTAGTAATATGATGTATTATGTTTATGTATTTGTGTGTGATGAATCATCCTTGCATCCCTGGGATAAATCCTACTTGATCATGGAGAATGGTCCTTTTAATGTGCTTTTGAGTTAGTTTCCTAGCATTTTGTTTAAGATTTTTACATCTGTATTTATCAGAGATATTAGCCCATAATTTTCTTTTCTTATAGTGTCCTTTCATGGTTTTGGTATTAGGGTAATGCTAGCATCAAGAAATAGTTTGAAAGTATCCCCTTTTCTTCTATTTTTTGGAAAAATTTAAAAAAGATTGGTGTTCCAGTGAAGCTTCCAGTGAAGCTGTCAGGTCCTGGGCTTATCTTTGATGACAGACATTTTACTACTGATTCAATCTGCTTACTTATTATTGGTTTATTTAGATTTTCTATTTCTTCAAGAAAGTTTTAGTCGGTTGTTGTGTGTAGGAATTTATTCATTTCTCATGCATATAATTTTTCAGAATGGTCTCTTACGAACATTTGTATTTCTATGGTATTGGTTGTAATGTCTCCTTCATTTCTGATTTTGTTTTTAATTTGGGCCTTCTCTCTCTCTTTTTTTTTTTTTATATTACTTAGTCTAGCTAAAGATTGGTTGATTTTATCTTTTCAGAAAAACTTGTTTCATTAGTCTTTTCTACTGTTTTAATGTGCTAACTCAAAAGCACATTAAAAGGATCATTCTCCATGATCAAGTAGGATTTATCTCAGGGATGCAAGGATGGCTCATCACACACAAATATATAAACATAATAATCACATTACTAGAACCAAGAACAAAACCATGGAACCATCTCAATATTTTCTACTCTCTATTTCATTTATTTCTGTTCTGATCTTTATTATTTCCTTCCTTCTATGAACTTTATGCTTAGTTTATTCTTTTTCTGGTTTCTTCAGGTAAAATATTAGGTTATTAATTTGAGATCTTTCTTTGTTTTCTGATGGAGGCATTTATTGCAATGAAATTCCATTGCTCTTTGAACTACTTTTGCTGCATCCCTTAAGGTTTGGTATGTTGTTTCCATTTTTGTCTCAAGATATTTTTTGTTTTATTTTTTAACTATTATTTTAGGTTCAGAGTTACATGTGCAGGTCTGTTATATAGGTAAATTGCATGTCACAGAGGTTTACCATACAGATTATTTCATCACCCAGGTAATAAGCATAGTACCCAGAAGGCAGCTTTTTTATCTTCACCTTCCTTCCACCCTCTACCCTCCAGTAGACCCTGGTATCTATGGTTTCCTTCTTCATGTCCATGTGTTCTCAATGTTTAGCTCCTATTAATAAGTGAGAATATGTGGTATTTGTTTTTCTGTTCATGTATTAGTGTGTTTAGCATAATGGCCTCCAGCTCCATCCATGTGACTGCAGAGGACATGATCTTTTTCTTTTTTATGCCTGAGTAGTATTCCATGGTGTATATATACCACATTTCCTTTATCCAGTCTACCATTTTCTTTATTCCACGTCTTTGCTATTGTGAATAGTGCTATGATGAACATACATGTGTATGTGTCTTTAGCGTAGAATGGTTTATATTCCTTCGGGTATATACCCAATAATGAGATTGCTGGGTCAAATGACAGTTCTGTTTTAAGTTGTTTGAGAGGTTGCTAAACTGCTTGCTACAATGGCTGAACTAATTTACATTATTACCAGCAGGGAATAAGTGTTCCCTTTCTCTGCAACCTCACCAATATCTGTTATTTTTTGACTTTTTGAGAATAGCCATTCTGAGTGCTGTGATGTAGTATCTCATTATGGTTTTGATATGCCTCTCTCTAATTATTAGTAATGTTGAGCATTTTTTTCATACACTTGTTGGCCCATGTTTGTGTTCTTTTGAAAAGTGTTTGTTTATGCCTTTTGTCCATTTTTTAATGAGACTGTTTTTTTGGCTTGTTGATTTATTTAAGTTCTTTATAGATTCTGGATATTAGACCTTTGTCAGATGTATAGTTTGCAAATATTTTCAGCCATTCTATAGATTGTTTTTTCTGTTCTTTTGCTGTGCAAAAGCTCTTTAGTTTAATTAGATCCCATTTGTCAATTTTTGTTTTTGTTGCAATTGTTTTTGGCATCTTTGTCATGAAGTCTTTGCTATGGCCTATGTCTGGAATGGTATTTCCTAGGTTTTCTTCTAGGGTTTTTGTAGTTTGGGGTTTTGCATTTAAACCTTTAATCCATCTTGAGCTGATTTTTGTACATGTTGAAAGGAAGGGGTCCAGTTTCAATCTTCTGCATATAACTAGCCAGTTACCCAGCACCATTTATTAAACAGTGTTTTCCTAATTTCTTGTTTTTGTCAACTTTGTCAAATATTAGTTGGTTGTAGGTATGACGCTTTATTTTGGGGTTCTCTCTTCTGTTCCATTGATCTATGTGTCTTCTTTTTTAACCAGTACCATACTGTTTTGGTTCCTGTAGCCTTGTAGTATAATTTGAAGTCAGGTAATGTGATGCCTCTGGGTTTATTCTTTTTAGTTAGGATTGCTTTGACTATTTGAGCTGTTTTTTGCTTCCATATGAATTTTACAATTATTTTTTCTAATTCTGTGAAAAATTGCACTGATAATTTGATAGGTATCACATTGAATGTGTAGATTGGTCATCTACACATATACAGTATGGTCATATTAATGATATTGATTCTTCTAATCCATAAGCATGAAATGTTTTTCCATTTGCACAGTGTTTATAGTTCTACTTATAAAGATATTTCAACTCCTTTGTTAAATGTATTCCTAGGTTTCTGTGTGTGTGTGTGGCTATAATAGGCTATTTTAATCTGATAACAATTTAACTTTCTTGCATAAAAAAACTCTACACTTTTACTCCACATACCCTCCCACACACACACACACATATTTTAAATTTTCAATGTCACACTTACATATTTTTATATTGCATATTTCTTAACAAATTATTATACCTAGTGTTATTTTTAATAATTTTATCTTTTAACATTTATTCTAAAATAAAAGTGATTTACATATTACCGTGAAAATATTAGACTACTCTAAATTGGACTGTGTGCTTACTTTTACCAGTGAGTTTTATACTTTCATATGTTTTTATGTTACTAATTAGCCTCCTTTTCTTTCAGCTAAAGAACCCCCTTTAGCAGTTCTTGTAAGATAAGTCTGTTGGTGAGGAATGGTTAATTTTAATATAACAAAGTACAAAAAGTTCATTGGTAGAGTTTCAGGTTTCATATTTCCATTAACATTTAAGAAACTATCAATTGAGTTTAGTCTATTGTTAAACAGAAATCAATTGAGTTTAGTCTATTGTTAAACAGAAATGTTCACAATTATGTGAAAAGTTTATTAAAATATTCCTCCTTTTCCTCATTATTTATCTGTGTGAGGCCAGGTTTTATTCATTTACATCAACCAAAATAGCACATTCTAATAGATTTAATTCAGAAGCAGTTAAAAAATACAGTCATCTTCCTTTAAGTCTGATATTAAATAAATTTGCAAAAATGTAAAACAATGTCACTCTTCTCACTCTATTTTTTGTTGTTTGGGAAAGCACAATAATTTTTATGAAAATGTATTATTTTAACAAAATCAGTTTATTATTTTCATTTTAAAAATTAGGATTTAAAATTTTTTCCATTTCAATTTCTAATACGGTAAATAGTGATAGGTATAACCCAACTAAACCAAAATCTTTAGGATTCTCAAATGTTTAAGAGTGTAAAGGAGTCCTGAAACAAAAAAGTTAAACAACCTAGAAAAAAACAAAGATATTAATCAGTATGTTAGCATTCATCGATTCAATTACCATCATGGCATCCCTAAAAGCCCATGGCATATAGTTAACATCTCACTGAGCCACCACTTTGAAACTCCCACCCTGCACCAGGTACTTGTGAGCATGTAACTTTGTTAATCAACTGTTCAGGGCTGTATCCCAACATGGCTTTGCTGCACTTTTTGTGGCACCTCTGCTAAATCTGATTAGGTAGACCAAAGGGATCAGTTAACTTTTTCTTTATAACTTTTATTCATGATATTTTATAAGTTTGGTAATTTGCAAAGGTCTTGGACAAAGACCAGGGGCTTATCAATAATAATTTATTTATCTCTTGAAGAAACAAACAATATAATTGGTTATGGAGCACAGGCATCATAAGCAGAAAACAGGTTTATAAGTAAAGGGGGAAAACCTAGTGTGTGTTGCTTGCATCAGGAATTCATGTTACCATTTGGCAATATGAATTTGCTTAGCAGTGTGCAGTATGCTTTTTTTTTTCTTTTTGGACAGGATTTTGCTCTGTCTGTACAGTGGCCCAATCTCGGCTCACTGCAACCTCCACCTCCAGAGTTCAATGATTTTCATGCCTCAGACTCCTGAGTGGCTGGGATTACAGACACCAGCCACCATACCCAGCTAATGCAGCTAATTTTTGTATTTTTAGTAGACACAGAGTTTCACCATGTTGGCCAGACTGGTCTCGAACTCCTGACCTCAGGTGATCCACCAACTTCAGCCTACCAAAGTGCTGGGATTATAGGCATGAGCCACTGCACCCAACCACCCTTTTTAGTAAATACATTTTGCATGACCGTGTAGTTGTTTACAGCTATTTGTCTAGTAAACCAATAACTTACAGTTTTTTAAAGACTTAATGGACAGCACGGATTTATTCATGATATCTGTGCCATATCTTGAGCACCCACTGTATATCTGATATTGTACTGGGCTTTGGAAATGAAAAATAATGAGTTATCTTGGGGAATTTACAATGTAACATAGAAAGCTGTGTATAACTAAATTTGCACAATGAAATACAATTAATAATAGAAGAAGTATATTATCTGGCAGAGCAGAGTGGGGAAAAGTACCAGCAAAGACTTAGAATATCAGCTCTCCTCAATACTTGCACTTAGACTTGGATGAGAAACAGTTCCCTGCACAAGCAGATGACAAGGTTAGGTATGATAGGAGCCACGTAAGTAGGAGCCACTCAAAATCTGAGTTTGGTGTGGCTGGTGTGGAGGGTTGAGAGAATATGAAGAGAGGACCACAACTTGAATCACTGAGGGCCCGTTTTTGATTCTATTAGTGAAATCTTTAAAGAAATTGTATTGGTGACAGTAACAGAGAAATAAGGGCTTTGAGGATGAAAACATAGGCTTTAAAAAAAAAAAAAAAGTAAGAAAAAATAATAAAGTTCAGTATTCAGTGTCCTGCCTTAAAGAAAGCATTTTAGGCATGCAAATAACCCATATATTCAGAGGTTCCTGTAAAAAATACAAACAAACCCTGTCATATACACATGAGGCAAAAAAAAGATACTTTGTGAGTAGAAACTAATTGAGGTAAAAGAAAAACTTGTTTTAGAAGCTGAAGGCCCAGCTGCTGACTTAATAAAACAAATTTTGAGAATTTTATTTATGTGAAAATCCATCCTGTTGAAAAACCGAGCGTTTAAAGTTTTCTATAAACAGCAACAAGGTGTTCTACCAAAATATATATATATATATATATGTATATATATATATATATGAAAAGCACATTGAATACCTGCTTTGAGTATTTGACTTGGAGGAAAATAACATCACTAGCTGAGTATACCTCTTTGATAGCAATATGTGTTAAAAGTCTAACAATCTCACTCTACCCTTCCCTGAGAACATAAAGGAATATCCTAACCTTAAGGGTTGTGAGACCTAGATATTTCTTACCAAAGAACTCCTGTGACTTTTCTTTGCAAATTTTAAATAGCAAACTGTTTTGTGGTGGCTTTAAGCCTTCCAGAACAAGTGTATTAGATATGTAGTTCCTTTTAATAAAAGGATTTGGAAATTCAATAAAGGCAATTATGATTTTTCTAGGACCTTTTCCAATTCTGTGATTATGTGAATGACTACCCAGAATTTCCATCAAACACTGATATACAACTTGCTATGGCTACAGTTTATTTTGGTGTGGAAATATGTTTGTTTTTCTGTTCTTATTTCTTCCTTCATACAAATGTGTAATATCCCAGATATGTAGACATACAGTTCTGCCATTCAGAGTAATTCTAATATGCTTTAATCTTATTAACTATCTGGAAGACTAATGCACAGTTGTAGCTGCATTTCTTTAAGTGAGTCTATCACATATTTGGGTTTATACCAGACTAAATTTGTGAACTATTATCCGTTTAAAAAATGATTATTTACATAATTATTTGCCTTAATCTTCCTTTAAATAGCAAATGCTCACAATGCATTTTAAAATATTACCTACTTTATAAAAATCCATTCTGAATACAAATGGGGGAATACCTGTAGTGTTTATTGCATTGAGTTGTTGATTCTTTAGCCAATATGCGTTTATATTTTGTCTTGAAAGATGGATCCTATATTGTCAACATCAGTTCCAGTGTACTCTTTGAAAGTGGATAAGGAATATGAAGTGCGTGTGAGATCCAAACAACGGAACTCTGGAAATTATGGCGAGTTCAGTGAGGTGCTCTATGTAACACTTCCTCAGATGAACCAATTTACATGTGAAGAAGGTAAAAGAAATAAAAGATTAAAACAGCAGCTAACCTGGCTTTTGTCAATATAACAGCTGATTCAACCCTGCACTGTTAGTGTATTGTCCAGATCAAAATATATTAGCATCAGATATCACAGTGAGAGACCTTGAGCTCAATATCTGTAACAGATATTGTTCATTGCAAAAGCAGAAGGAAGATTTAGTTTCCAAATTTTTCATTCAAGAAACGTCCGGGGGACAGGTGGAAGTTTAAAGACAGGAATTCGGTGGCAATCTCCAGATGGTACAATTCAGATGATTCTTTTCTTTATATATTTTTATGTTCCTAAAATTTTCTGTAGTAAGTTTGTTTTGAATTTATAATCAGGAAAAAAAGCTGTTCTGATGATTAGGGAAGAAAGTATGTTTCTATATGGATGGATAGATACGTGGCATCTAAGAGGAAACCTAATATTGAGTCGGCATAGGTAGTCAACAGCAGCTGCATAGGGTTTTAGAAAGTGGAGGTATGGCTTTTTCCTAGAGGAAAGGCTAATAAGTAGGGTGACAGTCATACTCAAAGGAGACGTGGAACATTTGAAAACCCTGTGTAGGAGAATCACAACAATGATTAAAGTTTTTTAAAATGGGACCTATGAATTTAGAATAAAAGAATTAAAACTTTTAGATACAGAAATAAAGAAAACTGATTAATAATGAGCAGAAAGTATAGAGTATTATAATTCTCAAATGGGAATTGGCTCTATTCCATCTTCACTGAAAACAGAAGTTTACAGGGCTATATGTTTGTTAACGAGACAACCACAAGCTACATAGAAAATAAATTTATATTTCTGCATTTACTATACAGGTAGAATCTCATGCTACTAAATAGCACTAGGATGAACATTTCTGTAGCGCCATTTTCTCTAAACTCTAGTTAACTGACTTCTTGTTTCCAAACTATTTGATATAATGCAATTCTGGTCTTAAAAGTATGATAGCTATACACCCTTAAGCTTAGTGTAGTGGCATTTAATTCACTTAACACATATTTTTTAAGCTGTCTTTTCTTCTGTTACTAACAAAAAAAGAAACTCTAACTTTATGTTATTTTCCTGAATATGTCACTGATATGAAATTATAAACACTACAAGACAAAAAATGATTTTTTCTCCCCCACCAATTCTTTAAAATGCTTATATTATCTCCCTGGGGGATTTTAATAACTTATTAAATAAGAAAAGACTATTTCAGCATAAAGGCCTACATTTTAAATGGCAATGTTGGCCGGGCACGGTGGCTCAAGCCTGTAATCCCAGCACTTTGGGAGGCCGAGACGGGCCGATCACGAGGTCAAGAGATCGAGACCATCCTGGCTAACACGGTGAAACCCCGTCTCTACTAAAAAAAAATACAAAAGACTAGCCGGGCGAGGTGGCGGGCGCCTGTAGTCCCAGCTACTCGGGAGGCTGAGGCAGGAGAATGGCGTAAACCCGGGAGGAGGCGCTTGCAGTGAGCTGAGATCCGGTCACTGCGCTCCAGCCTGGGCGACAGAGCGAGACTCCGTCTCAAAAAATAAATAAATAAATGGCAATGTTAAGATAAATTTCATCTGTCATTTTTATGAAAAAGTGGTTACCCTCTGCCTCTGTGGTAAGAATACTGGGAACCAACTGCAAAGTAGCTGGCAGGTACTCAATCTTAAGGAATGAAATGGAAGTTTTACAAACAGGTTCCCCCAAGTCTCATACAAAGTACACTAAAACCTGAAGATGGGAGCTCAGTAGTGATCTTTCTGTCAATTTTATGTATATAATATACATGATATATATTTATTATATTTTAATAATTTAGCTGTGAAATGTATGTTCTTTGTGTCTAAGAAGTTTCTGTCCTGATTTATCAATAAAAACTCTGCCTTCATCTTTTTGATAAGTCTTCAATCTGGAGGCTATGATAATCACCACACTTAAAAAAAAGTAGAAAAGAAACCAAGTGGGCATTATTTAGGTAGTGTGTTAATAAGCAACACTTTTTTCCTAGAGCTGAAACCTTTATGATACTCCCTTGACATATAATATGCTTAAAGCAGATTGTTTGTTTTCATAAAACACACTGAGTTTGAACTATATGGTGTTTCTTTATTTTGAAGTTTTTTTAATGTGAGGAGATTTGAAAAGTGGACAGAGATGTTCATAAAACAGAAAAAAACTAAGTCATTGCATTCTGTTTCAGTGGTTATCAAGAGAAATCACTGACTTTATTAGATGAATGCAAACTATGAATTTTTTGTGAAAAGAGAAAGGGAAATGTAAACTGTGCTTCAACTATTCGTAATTCTGAGAGCGAAATATTATTGTGTGTTTCAGATTTCTACTTTCCATGGCTCTTAATTATTATCTTTGGAATATTTGGGCTAACAGTGATGCTATTTGTATTCTTATTTTCTAAACAGCAAAGGTAGGTGTGAAGTAGTATTCTTTGGTATTTTTTGCCAGTTGTTTAGATTTCCATATGTGTTTCTGTTTGTTATTTGGTACTTTCTTTGTCAAATTATGAGTGGAAATTTTACTTAACCTAGTAAACTTTTATCTCCAGTTATATGTTTACCATTTATATAAAACTCATTTGTTGTATTTATCATAGACAACTTAGAGGTTTAGATTCTATCTGGAGACTTGTACAGGACATGAAGAGGCTTAGGCTGGTGACTATGCATACCTTGTGATGTGTACCTCTTTATCCAAGAGCTAGGTCTTCCCCTGAAGTCCTCAACAAGTTTACCCATTCATTCCAGAACTTCAAAGTAAAGCATCACTGAGCCTTTGGCTGAGTCTGATACAGTCCTTATATACAGACTTTTTTTTTTTTTTTTTTTCCCTTGAGATGGAGTTTCACTCTGTTGCCCAGGCTGGAGTGCAATGGCATGATCTTGGCTCACTGCAGCCGCTGCCCCCCAGGTTCAAGTGATTCTCCTGCCTCAGCCTCCCGAGTAGCTGGGATTACAGGCACCCACCGCTATGCCTGGCTAATTTTTGTGTGTTTTTGGTAGAGACAGAGTTTTGCCATGTTGGCCAGGCTAGTCTTGAACTCCTGATCTCAATACACAGGCAAAGTTTAAGTGGCAAACTACCCAGGTAGATAGTTAAGTCTAATAAAACATTTTTTAGACTTCATATGATGGTGATTTCAAGTAAATTCAGGTTTAATTTAAATTATTTGGATATTTATGATTTTGTGTTTCACCTGCATTTATAAACACAGCTAAAATTCTTTATAAGTGTAAAGAGATTTCATTCCACTTTCTCTTGGAATCAAAAGTCTTGAGTTCCAGTTATCATTTTGTCATTGCTGTTTGACCTTGTTTGAGTCCCAGAATCTCTCCAGGCCTCCATTTTCTTATGGTTAATATGAGGGTATGGGTTATATAATCTTTAAATTTTCCTTGAGCTATGATATATGTTATTTATATTATTCTGTTTTTCTCCTGATAGAAACTCACTACACACTACAGGAAATTTTTTTAAACAAAATATGGGAAAAATGATTGGTACTGATTGCCAGTGTCCTACATTTAAGGTTGTTTTGTTTGTTTGTTTGTTGCTTTTTTCTTTGTTTGTTTTGCTTTGCTTTGTTTTGTTTTTTTGAGATGGAGTCTTGCTCTGTCACCCAGGCTGCAGTCTGGAGAGTGTAGTAGCCCAATCTCAGCTCACTGCAACCTCCACCTCCCAGGTTCAAGCGATTCTCCTGCCTCAGCCTCCCGAGTAGCTGGGATTACCGGCATGCGCCACCACGCCCAGCTAATTTTGTATTTTTAGATACAGTTTCGCCGTGTTGGTCAGACTGGTCTCGAACTCCTGACCTCAGGTTATCCGCCCGCCTCAGCCTTCCAAAGTGCTGGGATTACAGGCATGAGTTACCGCGCCTGGCCCCATTTAAGGTATTTTTAAAGTCCCAATGGTTAACCTTGCTTCTTCTCCTAGAACTAAGATGACCAACACTCCCAGGTTGCCTAGAGCTCTCCTGGTTTTTAGCAATGCAAGTCCTGTGTGCCAGGAAATCCCTCAGTTCCAGGTAACCAAGGCAGTTGGTCCCCTTACCTAGAATTGAAAATAGGTTCTCCAGCTGAAGCCAAAAGGCATCTATAAATCAAAATGAGATCTACGTGAATATATTTTAAAATATTTTAATTTGTTTTGTAAGGTAGTATAGCATTTGTAAACTTCAAAATAGAATTTTCTTAGGAAGAAGAATTATTGGGACACTAGAGTTCTCGAGTGTCAAGCATGCTAAAAGTCTAACTGAATGCAGAAAGGGTTATTTTCAGTAGAGTTTTATGTCCAATTTTATAATATAAACCAATGGGAAAGTAAAATTCATTCTGCAGAATTCCATTTTGCATGTAACTTTCTGGCAACATTTCTATTTTCCAAAAAAGCAGCCATCATAAATCACAACACAATTTTCTGTTTTTTCAGGAAAATAAATAAATATATTTTTAGAATTTTAATTTGTGTATTTAAGTAATGCCAACAAAAAAAGAACCAAATTATTCTGTTAATTAATTTCAGTTTATTAATCTATATATCTGGTGGGGAAATTTATAAATAACTTCAGTAGATAAATTCATGAGGTATATAAAGTAATTAGCTCTTAGTATTAGTTGTGAATTTCTAGCCATTGTGAAGGCCAAGTCAATTTGTTCTGTTGTTTAGTTATATTAGCTAACAATATTAGGAAGAAAAAATTATCCTCTCAAAAAGTAGGATTTTCAAGAAAACATATTACTTCTAATAGAGTGCTTTTTATAAATAATGAAATTCTTAACTATAATGGTTAGTCAAAATCACCAGATTCTACAATTGATTTGAAATCTTTATTGTTCTCCCAATTTTCCTGCACTGAATTGAATTTTCTGTAGGAAAGAATTAACTTTTTTTTCATTTGCCCAATAAAAACCCTTATCATTGTCTAAATTTGCATGTTCTACTGAAAGTGGTAAATAGTAGCAAATATTTGTCAGCAAGTATGGACAGAACATGTAGTTCCAACAATTAAATTGATACTGCAAAGAATGAGATTCTTCCTAGAACTGTAGGGCTGTAAAGTGGCTTCAGGTCCTACATGCCTTTGAAATTTTGTGAGTCCACAATTCATTATCCAACCCACTTTACCCTGCTTTAATCCAGTTAATTGAGTCAACTCTAGCAAAATTTATAATTTTATTTGTATCTGATACAAAATCACAAACTTAGTTTCAAGTCAGGCTATACTGGTTCCTACCACACAACCCACCCAGCCTTTGAGCTGTTACCAATTGAGGAAAGAAATAACTGAATCAGCCTAAAATAGAACTTCCAAACCAATAGCCAAATTCAGCCTACAGATTCACATTTTATTTTATTTTAATTAGTTTTGATTTTAGAGTGAAGATTTTCCTACAAAGTGTTTGTAAAATAGAGAATTTTCACACAAAAATCCAGATTTGGGGATTATCTTTTAAAAAATGAAAGATGTCGTGAAACTGAACAAGGCGGCATGTGCTGCAGCAGACAACTAGCTGTCCTATTTGGGACTGGCACACATTCTTTAATTTTCCACCATCCTCATTCCTCCTAATGACTTTGCAACTGGCTTGCTTTATTCATCTGCATGACCTGCTTGGGCCCCTTAGATTTATGGTCTGCCACTGTGACATAAGGTCACTACAACCCCTAGAAAACCACTAGCACATGCCTGAATGCATCATCCTATTCAAAAAGGAGAAGCACACGTCACAAAGTCAAACATCAGCCATTTGGAAACCTTTGCTTCCTGTAATTAGAGTTATGTTCCATCTTTTTATTTTTTGAGAATTTGAAATATTGATTTAGAGATGCAAAATCAAGAAAAGAAAAAAAAAACAGCAAAACAGCAGCATGACGCAAAGAACCTGGGTTTTGGTTTGGAGTCAGGTTCTCTGGGTTTGAGCCCCAGCTGTACCAACTATCAGTGCATGATTTGAACATGTTCCTTAGTTTTCCAAGTTTTTGCACATATATATCAACTGCCTCCCTGGGAGTCATAAGGATTAAGTGAAATGTTTAGTGCAGGGGTCACAAACTTATTTCATGGAGTCAGAGTACATGTTTAGGCTTTTCAAGCCATACAGTGTCTGTCACAACTACTCAGCTCTGCCACTGTGGCATGAAAGTGGCCATAGACAATATGGAAATAAATGAAGATGCTTGTGTTCTCATAAAATTTTATCTACACCAACAGGTGACAGGCCAGATTTGGCCCACAGACCTTAATTTAGTGACCCACAGTTTAGTGCAAAATATATCCCACAGCGTCTGATTTACCAGAAGCACTAAAAAATGAGAGTAGTTATTATTAATAATTTGTATTGCTTATTTCTATATCTGTAATTCATTAGTAACAATTTGCTTTAACATTTGCCCCACTGAGTAGTAGAGGCTACTTAATGCAATTTATAAAATGGAATTTTGCTTATTGCTTGGATTAGGTAAAATGGGAAGTAGAAATATTGAAAGAATGTATTCCTTATGGAATGGAGTAGACTGACCATTCACACTGAGTGGAATAGCAACTGATATCCAAAAATCAGGTTACCACCTCTTCATGACAGTGTCATCTCTGAATAGTCAGCAGTTTTTTAAAAAATTAAATGAATTGTTTGGAATAATATCTGAGCCTTTTTTCAGTGCTATAATTTGATTTTAAAAAATAAACTGCAGGCCAGATACAATGGCTTATAGCATAGAAATCCAGCACTTTGGGAGGATAGGACGGGAGGATTGCCCTGAGGCCAGGAGTTCCAGACAGTTCAGGCAGTGATAGAGCAAGACTCCATTACAAATAATGAAACAATAAAAATTAGCCTACCCTGTAGTCCTAGCTACTTACGAGGCTGAGGCAGGAATATCGCTTGGCCCAGGAGTTTGAGGCTGCAGTGAATTATGATTGCACTACTGGACTCCAACCTGGGTGATAAATTAAGATCATGTCTCAAGAAGTTTAAAAAAAATTAAAATCACCATAAACTCCAATTACACTATTAATTGTACAAAATAGATACATGATTTATTCATTCTTATGACCAAAAAATAATTTAAAGATTTGGAACAGAAAATGTAAATGCATCCTAGAATTGTGTATATAAACCCATACTGATTAGTTAGAGATAGTTCAAATTTAGTCTGACCCATCTGAAATGAATCATGCAGTAAAACCCTGTTTAATAAGATCATCTTAGATAATTTCATAATTAATATGAACTATATAGCTAACCTACCCAAGTCTACCCTTTTTCAAGAGTGCAAGTAATCTTGGCTCCATGTGTATTGATTCTTTTTTCGTTCTTTCTTTTCTGTACAAATTACTGATGAGATGTACACTGGAACTGCCTTATAGCTGACATGGAAATCAGCTTCAGATGAAATTAAATTTCTTACTTTCAAATACTAAATCTGGCTGAAAATAAAAAGCATTAAGAAAAAAAGGATTGTGGGAAAAACACATTTTCTTTTAATAGACTTCAGATGAGGCCTTTTGGGTTTTTTAATTGTTGTCCTGTTTTTCCTTCTACAATTTTTCTTTCTCATTTACTGTCTAATATTTTCTTCTGTTTCTCATACTCCAATTATGTAAAGTACCAGAATATTTGGAAAAGTAATAGTATTGCCAATATTTTATTTCTATCTTTTGCTATAATTGAGAATATGTAGCTTTTAAGATGTCAAAACCAAAATTTTATATGTTTTCAAGGATTAAAATGCTGATTCTGCCCCCAGTTCCAGTTCCAAAGATTAAAGGAATCGATCCAGATCTCCTCAAGGTAATTAGTAATTTTATCTAAATTGTGGCTAGTACTAATTAACACCTGAAGAATCCTGTCATATGTTTAAAGTTTTCTGTAAGCTATATATATCACATTCAATTTTCTTGTATCTCGTCTCCTGGAGAAAATTTTTTAAAATATTCTCTCTCTTAAAAATAAGAAAATGTCATATGTTTAAAAAGTTATGCACTAATTTATGTTTTGTTATATGTTTTATTACTGTTGTTCTTATTGTAACCATAATCTCTGAACATCATTTGCTAATTCATTTAATTATTATGAGTTTCTTTTCATAGATCTTCATTTTCTTTCTATTTTCTAGGAAGGAAAATTAGAGGAGGTGAACACAATTTTAGCCATTCATGATAGCTATAAACCCGAATTCCACAGTGATGACTCTTGGGTTGAATTTATTGAGCTAGATATTGATGAGCCAGATGAAAAGAATGAGGGATCAGACACAGACAGACTTCTAAGCAGTGACCATCAGAAATCACATAGTAACCTAGGGGTGAAGGATGGCGACTCTGGACGTACCAGCTGTTATGAACCTGACATTCTGGAGACTGATTTCAATGCCAATGACATACATGAGGGTGCCTCAGAGGTTGCTCAGCCACAGAGGTTAAAAGGGGAAACAGATCTCTTATGCCTTGACCAGAAGAATCAAAATAAGTCACCTTATCATGATGCTTGCCCTGCTACTCAGCAGCCCAGTGTTATCCAAGCAGAGAAAAACAAACCACAACCACTTCCTACTGATGGAGCTGAGTCAACTCATCAAGCTGCCCATATTCAGCTAAGCAATCCAAGTTCACTGGCGAACATCGACTTTTATGCCCAGGTGAGCGACATTACACCAGCAGGTAGTGTGGTCCTTTCCCCAGGCCAAAAGAATAAGGCAGGGATGTCCCAGTGTGACATGCACCTGGAAATGGTCTCACTCTGCCAAGAAAACTTTATTATGGACAATGCCTACTTCTGTGAGGCAGATGCCAAAAAGTGCATCCCTGTGGCTCCTCACATCAAGGTTGAATCACACATAGAGCCAAGCTTTAACCAAGAGGACATTTACATCACCACCGAAAGCCTTACCACTACTGCTGGGAGGCCTGGGACAACAGAACATATTCCAGGTTCTGAGATGCCTGTCCCAGACTATACCTCCATTCATCTAGTACAGTCCCCACAGGGCCTCATACTCAATGCGACTGCCTTGCCCTTGCCTGACAAAGAGTTTCTCTCATCGTGTGGCTATGTGAGCACAGACCAACTGAACAAAATCATGCCTTAGCCTTTCTTTGATTTCCCAAGAGCTACGTATTTAATGGCAAAGAATTGGCTGGGGCAATAACGTTTAAACGAAAACAACGTTTAAACCTTTTTTGCAGGGGTGACAGGGTGGGATATGGATTCTAAAATGCCTTTTCCCAAAATGCTGAAATATGATGTTAAAAAAATAAGAAGAATGCTCAATCAGATAGATATTTCTATTGTGCAATGTAAATATTTTAAAGAATTGTGTCAGACTGTTTAGTAGCAGTGATTGTCTTATTATTGTGGGTGTTAATTTTTGATACTAAGCATTGAATGGCTATGTTTTTAATGTGTAGTAAATCGCGCTTTTTGAAAAAGCGAAAAAATCAGGTGGCTTTTGCAGTTCAGGAAAATTGAATGCAAACCATAGCACAGGCTAATTTTTTGTTGTTTCTTAAATAAAAAACTTTTTTATTTAAAAAATGAAATTAAAACTAGAGGTGAGAAAATTAAACTGTAAGCAAGAAGGCAAAAATAGTTTGGATATGTAAAACATTTATTTTGACATAAAATTGATAAAGATATTTTTAATAATTTAGACTTCAAGCATGGCTATTTTATATTACATTACACACTGTGTACTGCAGTTGGTGTGACCCCTCTAAGGAGTGTAGCAACTACAGTCTAAAGCTGGTTTAATGTTTTGGCCAATGCACCTAAAGAAAAACAAACTAGTTTTTTACAAAGCCCTTTTGTACCTCCCCAGACTCCTTCAACAATTCTAAAACGATTGTAGTAATCTGCATTATTGGAACATAATTGTTTTTTTAAACAAATATTTTTTTAGCAAATTTTTAAACAAATCTTTGTTAATTTAGAAAACTTTAAAGTGTTTGCACAGATCAACTTACTGGGCACCAAAAGAAGTAAAAGCAAAAAAAGAAAACCTTTCTTCACCAAATCTTGGTTCATGCCAAAAAAATACATGCTAAGAGAAGTAGAAATCATAGCTGGTTCATACTGACCAAGATGCTTAAGTGCTGCAGTTGCACATGGAGTGAATTTTTTAGTGTGTGCAGATGGTGAGAGATAAGATCTATAGCCTCTGCAGCGGAATCTGTTCACACCCAACTTGGTTTTGTTACATAATTATCCAGGAAGGGAATAAGGTACAAGAAGCATTTTGTAAGTTGAAGCAAATCAAATTAAATTAACTGGGTAATCAAGCAAAGAGTTCAAGAAATAGGTTTTTGTTTCACAGCCTATAACCAGACACATACTCATTTTTCATGGTAATGAACAGAACATAGAAGAAACAAGGTTTTCAGTCCCCACAGATAACTGAAAATTATTTAAACCTCTAAAAGAAACTTTCTTTCTCACTAAATCTTTTATAGGATTTATTTAAAATAGCAAAAGAAGAAGTTTCATCATTTTTTACTTCCTCTCTGAGTGGATTGGCCTCAAAGCAAGCATTCAGAAGAAAAAGAAGGGACCTCAATAATTTAGAAATTATTTTGCAATCCCTTAATACCTTAAACATCAGTTGTTGTTGTTGTTGAGATGGAGTCTCTGTCGCCAGGCTAGAGTACAGTGGCGTGATCTTGGCTCACTGCAATCTCCACCTCCCCCAGGTTCAAGCGATTCCCCTGCCTCAGCCTCCTGAGTAGCTGGGACTACAGGCACTCACCACCACGCCAGGCTAATTTTTTTGTATGTTAGCAGAGATGGGGTTTCACTATGTTGGCCAGGATGGTCCCAATCTCCTGACCTCATGATCCGCCCAACTTGGCCTCCAAAAGTGCTGGGATTACAAGCGTGAGCCACCGTGCCCAGCCCTGAACATCATTCTAAAGAGCATTGGGATATTTCCTGAAAAGGTTTATGAAAAAGAAGAATCTCATCTCAGTGAAGAATACTTCTCATTTTTAAAAAAAGCTTAAAACTTTGAAGTTAGCTTTAACTTAAATAGTATTTCCCATTTATCGCAGACCTTTTTTAGGAAGCAAGCTTAATGCCTGATAATTTTGAATTCCCTTTCTTGCAGGAAGGACTATGAAAAACTAGAATTGAGTGTTTCAAGTTCAACATGTTATTTGTAATAGATGTTTAATAGATGTTCTGCTACTTTGCTGCTGTGGTTTTCTCCAAGAGCTACATAATTTAGTTTCATATAAAGTATCATCAGTGTAGAACCTAATTCAATTCAAAGCTGTGTGTTTGGAAGACTATCTTACTATTTCACAACAGCCTGACAACATTTCTATAGCCAAAAATAGCTAAATACCTCAATCAGTCTCAGAATGTCATTTTGGTACTTTGGTGGCCACACAAGCCATTATTCACTAGTATGACTAGTTGTGTCTGGCAGTTTATATTTAACTCTCTTTATGTCTGTGGATTTTTTCCTTCAAAGTTTAATAAATTTATTTTCTTGGATTCCTGATAGTGTGCTTCTGTTATCAGACACCAACATAAAAATGATCTAAACCACTCTGTATAGTGTGAATTATCATTGTAAGGAGAGCTTAGCACCACTGCATCAAATACATCAGCACTGGGTATGGAGATTTTTATGAGCTGGGATATAGAGAGGGAAACATAAACCCCTTACCTTATTTTTTGAGGAGACAAAAGCCCAACTCAGAAATATCCTACTGGCTTGGCCCTCCCCTTAGGCTGTGACTCCCCATGGGCAAAGGTTCATAGAGTCGTGTATTCGATGCATCATAGAAAATAAATGACATGGGTGTGGGGTGAGGGAGAGTGACATGTGAGCATTATCTTTATATTTCCAGCTTGAGCATGTTGTCTGGAAGGAAGGAAAGCAGCTCTTCGTCTGCCATTCACCCATTGGCCTAACTCAGTTTATTGGACTAGCTGCTTGTTATCATGGGAATCAGCTAATAAGTCAGGCTTGGGAGAAAGGCTGATTAGGTAGGTTGTGTAGGAGCTTGAGAGAGCCATGAAGTATAGATTCCTACAGCAGGAGGCAGGCTGCAGGTGAGGTGGCTACTGAACCCTAGGCTCCTGAGCAGGCACTGGATTCTGAAATGTAGGAATCTGGTGATGACATTGATAAATCTACTAAACAATGACGTATTACTTCAGCAAGTCAAATGCAAAGTGCCACAACTTTCTATAATACTTGAGGGTTATATTTAAAAAAAAAAAATTGTCTTCATCTGCTGCCTTCTGCCCTGAGAGCAGTCGTTACCTGAAAGAACCATGGAGTGAAGCCTCAGGGATTCTTCATATGGATGCTTTAAGGTATGAGGAGTATAGGGAAAAGGAAGCCTGCCTACTTCCATGGATTGAAAAACCACAGTTCTATTTCAGAAGATCAATGATGTGTTGAAAATGGCTACACACGTTTCAGCATTTCAATTTCTCAAAGTTTCTAACACTTTATTCAAGTGCTATAGTATTTACATATTTTTATACCAAAATATGTCTTTTTATGTGCTTGTTATGTGGGTAAGAAATAGTGACCAGAAAAACCAGAAGTTACTTAAATATAAACTTTTTAGTTTGGAATCCAAGATCCCACATAATTTGCCCCAGTCTCCTTTGACAGTTTAGAATTTAAGACCTAGATGTAAATGTGTCTGGAATTGGTGGCTTCTTGGTCTCACTGACTTCAAGAATGAAGCTGCGGACCCTTGTGGTGTTACAGTTCTTAAAGATGGTGTGTCCAGAGTTTGTTCCTTTAGATGTTCAGATGTGTACAGAGTTTCTTCCTTTTGGTGGGTTCATGGTCTCTCTGGCTTCAGGAGTTGAGCTGCAGATCTTCGCAGTGAGTGTTACAGTTCATAAAGGTGGTGCTGACCCAAAGAGTGAGCAGCAGCAAGATTTATTGCGAAGAGTGAAAGAACAAAGCCTCCACATCATGGATGGGGACCCAAGTGAGCAGGCTGCCACTGCTGCAGCTTGCTTTTATTCCCTTCTCTGACCCCAAGCACATTCTGCTGATTGGCCATTTTACAGAGAGCTGATTGGTCTGTTTTGACAGAGTGCTGACTGGTGCATTTACAATCCCTGAGCTAGACACAGAGTGCTGATTGGTGCATTTACAATCCTCTAGCTAGACATGAAAGTTCTCCAACTCCCCACCAAATTAGCTATATACAGAGTGCTGATTGGTGCATCCACAAACCCTGAGCTAGACACAGAGTGCTGATCAGTGCGTTTCCAATCCTCTAGCTAGACATGAAAGTTCTCTAAGTTCCCACCTGACTCAGGAGCCCAGCTGGCTTTGCCTAGTGGATCCCACACCATGGCCACAGGTGGAGCTACCCGTCAGTCCCGCACAGCCAGCCCACACTCAGCCCTTGGGCAGTGGATGGGACAGGGGAGAGGGGAGCAGGGGGCAGCACCCGTCTGGGAGGCTTGGGCCCCGGGGCAGCCCACCACGGGGTGCTCAGGCATGGCGGGCTGCAAGTCCCCAGCCCTGCCCCACGGGGAGGCGGCTGAGGTCCGGTGAGAATTTGAGCTAGGCACAGGCCGGCCGGCAGTGCTGGGGGACTGGGCGTCCCCTCCACAGCTGCTGGCTGAGGGCTAAGCCCCTCACTGCCTGGGCTGGTGGCGCCAGTGGGCCGCTCTGAGTGCGGGCCCGCCCAGCCTGCGCCCAGCCATAACTCGCATTGGCCCGCAAGCACCCCGAGCAGCCCCGGTTCCCACCTACGCCTCTCTCTCCACGCCTAGGGCTCCGACCTCGGCCAGCCCAGAGTGGGGCTCCCACAGTGCAGTGGCTCAAGCAGAGCCAGAGTGGACGCAGAGGCGGAAGAGGTGCCCAGAGCGAGCCAGGGCTGCTTGCACATTATCACCTCTCATAAAGGGCACAGCCTCTAAATAAGAATTTGACGTTTGGTTAACATTCAATTTCTGTTGCTGTGGAAATCTAATGAGCATATGATGTCAGCTATGTTATATAGGAAACATTGCTCATGGTTTAAATGATCCCTGACTGATAAATGACTTCTGGATAGGGAGAAACTATAAACACCTGGAGATAAGTTACACTTTGGACTTGAGAGTAGTGACTTTTGTAATTAAGCATTTCCCCTATAGAAATACTGGAAGCTATGTTTCTGGAGTTGTAACAAGAGTAACTGGCTCCAGTTAGGCATAGAGCTTCCAAGCCTGGGAGACTCCTTTACCTGCCCAATACCTTCCCTGAATCTGAGCTGTCACCTGTAGGAAGAGAGGAAGGAAAAGACCTGCTGGATAGCTATATAAACAGCTGTTTAGACCAACCCTGCCTGTCAAGATTCCCTTCATCCTTCATGGCCCAGCTCAAATGCCTCCTTCATGAACTCTCCTCTGATTCCCATCATCCAGTCAGTGATCATTTCTTCTGAACCACGTTTAATGGTGTTTATCACACTACTTTGGTAGGTCACCTAACAAACGGCTAGAATAGATTTGCCAGTATGTATACTGGGGAATATCTATCTCCAAAATGTCCTTGAATGGATAATTTTGTGGTCAAATAAATTTGGAAAAAATCTCATACTACACTCCCCTCTGGGAGAGTCGTAGTACATTTTGACATTTTAAAGCTTCTACAGTTTAAACCAATCCATTTAAATTTAACACATTTTTTCTAATTAATAATGAGAAATAGTGAAAGAATACCCAGTATTATATTATTAACACTTAGGAAAAACTGTGTAAGGAGAGTAACACAACTGGCACAAAATAAAGTTATATTAAATTTCAGATGAATGTGAATTTGAACAAAACCTTTTATATGATGTCATTAAATTTTTATTCTCAATAAAACTTCCTAAAAATTAAATGCAAAGGAGCTGCATGATTAAAATAAACACAGATTCTTCTCAACTCAACTCAGATATGACATTTTTCTGAAAGTCTGGACATCTTAGAGCATTCATTATCTTCTCTATGACAGTGATTTTTATGTTTGCTGAAACAGATTTTAACTTTTTCCCTTTTTCAGTCCAAAGAATGACTGACATATGGAATGTACCAATATTAACAAATTCTGATTCTTATTTAGGACACCCATTTTTCAATGAAATCTGAGCTTATAACACTAAGAAATGCTTATATCACTTATCGTAAGGAGGGGCATATGTTGCTGTGGAACTGCAGAATAATATTTATCTGTTATTGTCTGAACAAAAATAACACCTAATGCTGCCTGCTTAGTTAAAAAAAAAAAAAAAAAAAAAAAAACTTCGAATATAACAGATTTTTTCACAGTAGTCCCAGAAAGCAGTCTTTGTAGGAATATATAGAAATCAATTTTGTTGCTTTCTTGTTAGAAAAGAATCTCTACACAATTGTTCTGTGGGCATTAAGAGGTGTTACCAGCATTTTCTATAAGAATAAAATAATTTGTGAAGAAATTGTACTCACTTTGGCTTTGACAATGATACTGTAGTCAAAAATTCAAAGTAGGAAATTTTTATTGTTACTTTTTCTTTAATAGTACCATATGATAAAAAATAATTTACATATAAAGGACTTGCATATAGGGACTTTATAAAGTACTTTCAAAGATATTTTCTTTAAACTTAAGAAATCTGTGTTGTAGGCTTGTCAGATATTATTCTTAATATTTTATTGGGGAAAAAAAAGGCTCATAAAACCTAAGAGATTTTCCCAAAGTTAATAAACTAGTGATGAAGTCAGGATGAAAACCCAAGTTGACTAGTCCAGAGTTCCCAAAACAACGCAACCTATAACAGTACTGGATGGGGGGAAAGCTTTGGATCCTATTCACAGTCTGAAGAAAATGGAAAGTTAATTGTTTTGTAATAATTATTACTGAAAGATAACTAATCTTTGAATAATCTTTGGTAATAATAATTCTTTGAATCCTTTGGTAGAATTCAAAGAATCACCTGCCAAAGATAAAAAGTTCTTCTCTGATAAGCATAACCAGCTAGTAAATGTCTAACAACCAGTTCTGGATTTGGGGGTTCTAGATTTGTAATATTTGCCAATGTCAATGGTGTGAATACACAAATATGGTGATTTTAAGTCATTATCTCATCACTGCACACGAAGTTGGGAAAAGATGGCACAATCAGCTCTCATAACTACAGACCAGCTCCAGGAAACCAGTAAGTCTACACAACCTTAAAATTTCATCTAATGCTGACATTTTTTGTAATGGCTAGGTAGCATTTTTAGCTAACATTAAGCACTTACCATATGTCAGACACTCTTCTAAGCACTTTACATTCATGAACTTATTTATCCTCACAACAATCTCATGAGGTAAATCCTATTTTCCCCAGTTTACTGATGTGGAAACTGAGTTACAGATCAGTTAATTGACCAAAATCACAAAATTAATCAATATTAGAGCCGGAATGCAAACACAAGCACTCTGGCTTTAGAGCTTGTGCTCTACATTTAGTACTTATCCTACTTTCGAATAATAATTGTGTCCACATTGGACGCACATAATGACAACAAAAGGCAGCTGATTGCTGAGCACTCCAGGCAGGCAATTCATATTCAGTATTGCTCATTTTTATACAATACAAGCATCATCTTTCCATGCCTTCGAGACAACTATCTAGATTCATATCTGGGATAAACAGAGATTACCAAATGTCTGCTTCTGAGTCTTCCACAATGCCATGGAGACTTCATTGCATGCTCTCCCCTTGGCTCCAAGTGTGCTGCTGACCACTGAGCAGAACCGGACCACAGACTTCTCTAAACCAGTGATGCAGTGCATCCAGGTCAGCCAATCTCCTCGATACTCCCTGTTCTCTTTATTCACCCAAACACCTCCAAACAAGGCTGTGCCGATGGGCCGCGAATAACTAGAGAGAATTAAAATATAACCAGGAAATATCATTTTTACCCACAGGAGCATGTAAACAATCATGAAAAAGTCAACCCTTAATAGGGATTCCTCTCACAGACATACCCCAAATCCCTGTCTTCCCCACCTCCCATCCCCAGGCTCACCTTTCTCTCTGAGAACCCCTCCTTCTCCAAACCATCAAAGTATGAGCATCTCACTTCCTTAGAAAAGTCTTATCCCACTTCCACAAGGTGGATTTGTCTCATCCCCCAAATCTAACCCCAGATAATTGGTGAGATGGTACAAGATAAGTGTTATCCTCCTTCATCATTGAGAAATAGACATTGAGTTGAATTTCAGAAGGTTTCTTGATGCATAAAGGGTTCTAGTAAGAGGCAGAAGCAGGATTTTCCCTCTATCTCCAAAGTCAGCCTTGTTACTAAACCATAATTCCTCCTGTCATGCCTCCCTGATCCCAATGACAAGCATGTTCACACATATTCATCTAGGAGCTAATACCATAAAGAGGTTTGAAGAATAGTTACCAAGCACCTACTGTGCACCAAGGATCTTCTAGATGAAGAGAATGTGGGTACAACATAGGCTCTGCCTTCAAGATTACACATAAGGCAAGGTCAAATCCAGTAGATAGTGGTGACATAGTGACAAGTCAGTATTAGCACTATGTGCTGTATACAAAGAAGGAAATAATCTGTCTGAGGCACTTGAGAAAAGTTTGGTAGGAAGTGAAAAAAAGGGGGCAACCAAATGTACTACTCATCTTACTGCCCATTGGAAGGATTTTTTCTTCATCTTCGTCTTTCTGGGATGCCCCTGATTTGATTATAAATGTAGCTGGTGCCAGCATGTCAGGAAAAACCATTTGTACCAGACTGAATTTTTCCCTTCTAAGCCAGTTGATTGTAAGAAACTGCCCATGAGGCCATGAATGCAGACTGAGGAACAGGAAACAATGTAGAAAGAGAAGCTATTGTAGGTAGGAGTCAGAACTATGTTCATGCAGATTCCTTTTGTATTTCATATTTCTTGGAACCTAATCTCTTTGTTGCATTTCCATTTGTTGATGGATTGTTGCTGCATACTCCCACCCTTATGACATGATGAGCTAGTTAACATATAGATCATGATTGGCAACTTGATTGTATGGTCACTTGCTGTCCCATGGTTAGGCATTCAGATTCTGCCAGTGTCCAATATCAAACCAGAACTATTTCTAAAAGACTCGTTATCTGCTGAAGAGAACATGGTTTGCTCCAAAACTCTAGGGGTCTACAGTGTGATTCCCTCACTGGGGCTATCCAGAAACTCCTTACAGAAGCACAAATTACCACAGAAATGTCAAGTATTGTTGAATTTGCTGGGTCATACTCCCAATGGACATAGTGTGTCTGTGCTCCCATTGGACGGAGCAGCTTGTATTATATCCTAGACTTGCTAGAGTATATTTTCTTACTCTAGGCTCACTTAAATCCAGCAGTCTTATGGGTTACTAATAAATATTTTAGAGCAGCATATTCAAATGTAATGTATGTTGTCTCCAAAATCCAAATACCATCAAGTATCTTAGTGCTCACAGTTTAATGTGCAATAGCAAGTATTACACTTTGGAAGAGATAGTTTGACATATTCCAAATCTCTGGACCTCCAAAATCTGCATCTCTTATGTTCTCATTCAGCCCATCCAGGCTAAAGAATAATGCAAAGTGATATAAAACATGGAGATGTGACTCTTAACACACATTTGTCCTGGGACTGTTTTTTTTGGATTCTTGGCTACATGAATTATTGTTTGATCTCTCTATACGTGTTTTACTTCCTTCTTTCTTAGTTAACCTCATTGGTCCTTTGTCTTAGATAAAACTCTTGGTTTAAAGTAACAGAAACCAAAAATTGGCTTAAGAAAAAAGGAGAATGTATCTATAAAGTTATGGTAGTGTCTCACAAAATTCAAAAAGAGGAATCAGGAACCTCATGATGAATTGAAATGAGAGATTAGAAAGTTGTCAAAATGCTGGAAGAAATTTCACTCTATTGTTTGGCTTTATTGGTTTTAGTCTCCTCTCTCTGTCTCTCTCTCTCCCCCCACACCCCCGACACCCACGTCCCTATCCCCAGTGCCTCTCCACTGAGAACTTGATTTTTTCTTTTCAGTGCAATTAGAAGAAAGAAAGCAGCCTCTATACTGCTTCCCAGTTGATATCAACTTTCATTTTCAGTTTCTCTAAAAGAATAATTGATGATGCCCAAATAATACCTATTTCAAATATTCAGGGAAGAGAACTGATTTACCTCAGTTGGGGTGAAGTTTCCATGTTAATCCAATCAGCTGTGTTGTTGTAGAGAGGGGAGAGTCACATAACACAAAGAGGAATGCTGAGACCAGCCCCTGTGGTAAGAAAGAACATTTTCAGAGAAAGTAGGTTGGGTTGACATTAAACCAAATTACCTATGAGAATCTTCTTCCTCAGTGAAGAAGTTTCTTTTTTATTCTAGACTTTCTTTTTTTTTTTTTTCCTTTATTTTTCTTATTTCCTTTGGATATTAAGCAGACATCTATGCCCAGCTTCTTTTAAGTTTATTACATTCTGAATTGACCCTTTGGATATTTACAGAAGGGATTTATGTTGGAAGAGCGAATGATTACTAGGGTCAACATGTGGAAAGGAGTGCCCACTCACCAAGGTTGGGCTGCTGATACTGGACCACCAGTATAGAAAATAAAATCCAGCCAGTTTTTGTTGTTTGTTGTTGTTGTTGTTGTTATTGTTGTTTGATGGTGCAGCCAAAAAGTATTGATCAAGATGTGTTTCTGTTATTTATGTCTGCTCAATTTTTGCTGATTGGAGCACATAATGAAATGTATTTCTTTCCTGATTAACTTTTAAAAGTTAAATTCTTTAGTTAAAAATAATGTTAATTTGTGTAGTTTAATTTACACAGTAAATTATTCACCTACCAAGTGTTCTGCATCACCATTTAGTCTGGCAAGAAGCATTTCAGAAGAAATTATAACTCTTACAAAATCAACATAGTGACAAATAAAATCAAAGGAAAAGTTGGTGACTTTCAGCTAAATGTGGTATGAAAAATAATCTAGATTTTTATGGTTTGGGTGGACATGACAGGAATTAAGTGCTCTACTTGTCATCTCATCTTTGAAGAGCACATATTTGAGAAGTTAGATGCAATCACTGACAAGAAGAATAGCAAAATTAATCTGGCCTAGGGAATGACAGACACATCTTAGACAGATCTGTTTGACAGAGTGTGTGAACAATTTGAATCTCTGAATACCTGAAGCAGTAACCAATGCCAGAGAATTCACTGTTGTGGGCATGCACTTCCACAGTACAGTAAACAGAAATATTTTCATGATATTTTACCTGTACTTTTATAACTCTAATTTCTTATTGTAATTAAAAGAAGCATAGAATAAGAATTTTTTTCAGTTACTAGTTTGAATATTTTAATTGATCTTATGTTACTACTGAGTTTTATGATCCTAAAATTATATGGTCTTTATTTTGATTAAACTATTAAAATGGTAAATATTAAGGCAAAATGAATATAACAGCTAACACATGACTATTAACTTGTATTTGTTTACTAACTTTATCCAAGTGTGTTCATATAAAGCTTATTTTCTACTTACATATAAATTAGGTAAAAGGGTTATTATACTGGCCAGGCACGGTGGCTCATGCCTATAATCCCAGCACTTTGGGAGGCTGAGGCAGGAAGATCATGAGTTCAGGAGATCAAGACCATCCAGCCTAACATGGTAAAACTCCTTCTCTACTAAAAATACAAAAAATTAACCAGGCGTGGTGGCATGCACCGTAGTCCCAGCTACTTGGGAGGCTGAGGCAGGAGAATCGCTTAAACCTGGGAGGCAGAAGTTGCAGTGAGCCAAGATCGTGCCACTGCACTCCAGGCTGGGCCAGAGAGCGAGACTCCGTCTCAAAAAAATAAATAATAAAAACCCTAGAAGAAAATCTAGGTAGTACCATTCAGGACATAGGCATGGGCAAGGACTTCATGTCTAAAACACCAAAAGCAACGGCAGCAAAAGCCAAAATTGACAAATGGGATCTCATTAAACTAAAGAGCTTCTGCACAGCAAAAGAAACTACCATCAGAGTGAACAGGCAACCTACAGAATGGGAGAAAATTTTTGCAATCTACTCATCTGACAAAGGGCTAATATCCAGAATCTACAAAGAACTCAAACAAATATACAAGAAAAAAACAAACAACCCCATCAAAAAGTGGGCAAAGGATATAACAGACATTTCTCAAAAGAAGACATTCATACAGCCAACAGACACATGAAAAAATGCTCAGCATCACTCACCATCAGAGAAATGCAAATCAAAACCACAATGAGATACCATCTCACACCAGTTAGAATGGCCATCATTAAAAAATCAGGAAACAACAGGTGTTGGAGAGGATGTGGAGAAATAGGAACACTTTTACACTGTTGGTGGGATTGTAAACTAGTTCAACCATTATGGAAAACAGTATGGCGATTCCTCAAGGATCTAGAACTAGATGTACCATATGACCCAGCCATCCCACTACTGGGTATATACCCAAAGGATTATAAATTATTCTACTACAAAGACACATGCACACGTATGTTTATTGCGGCACTATTCACAATAGCAAAGACTTGGAATCAACCCAAATGTCCATCTGTGACAGACTGGATTAAGAAAATGTGGCACATATACACCATGGAATACTATGCAGCCATAAAAAAGGATGAGTTTGCGTCCTTTGTAGGGACATGGATGCAGCTGGAAACCATCATTCTTAGCAAACTATCACAAGAAGAGAAAACCAAACACCGTATGTTCTCACTCATAGGTGGGAACTGAACAATGAGATCACTTGGACTCGGGAAGGGGAACATCACACACTGGGGCTTATCATGGGGAGGAGGGGAGGGGGGAGGGATTGCATTGGGGAGTTATACCTGATATAAATGATGAATTGATGGGTGCTGACGAGTTGATGGGTGCAGCACACCAACATGGCACAAGTATACATATGTAACAAACCTGCACGTTATGCACATGTACCCTAGAACTTAAAGTATAATAAAAAAATAAATAAATAAATAAATAAATAAAAAGAGTTATTATACCCAGTTCAGGGTTGAGACAAAGAACTTAACTTCCTAGAGCCATTCCACTAATTAGAATATCTGATACTAGACCTCATGTCTCCTTACTACAACCTCTGTATTCTTTCTTCATTTAAGCTCTACATTTTCTACATTAAACTATTCAAATTATTCAGACTGAAACTGAAAAAATTGTGAATATCCCATCAATAACAATAATTAAATGTGAATGTGCACAGAAAAATACGTAATCTCTAAGTGAATTATTAATTTCAAAAAGAACTACCAACCTATGTTAATTGGATTTTTTAATTTGCATCATTTAAAAGTATAAATCTGCATATAGGTATTATAACATTGTATGAGCTGTTTAGTCTTTCTTCTGATTAAAACTGGAAGAACAAACTAAAGAAAATTTATATCTTCATCAGATTCCTTTCTAAGCAGAACAGACTATATCTTAATTACTCTGCCACTAAAATCATGCTTCTAAATAAAAATAGAGAAATTTGACTTTATTCTCTGGAATAATTTAAATAACAAAGGACTTCCTTAAAGTTGTGATAGACCTTGACCTACTACATTTATGGGAACAGATTGCTAACAAAGTTTTCAATTTCTTGTACTTTGTTGAACTAGTAAAATTTACAACTGCCTCTTGAGTCAATGTTACTGTTAATACTTTTCTAAAAGTCATTCTTTCCTTCTAAATTTCCAAATTTATCGTTAAGTGTTATCAAATGTAGCTGCAGTTATGTACATTTTCTCATTTATTCTATAGGCATTTTGTTCTTTCTCTTTTTTTTTTTTTTTTTTGGTTGAACTTGTGAGACATTTGTTTATTTCACTGCTCATTTTGAAATTCCATTTTAGGCTTTAATAAAAATTCTAATTTTTTGTTTTGTTGGCTAATCAAATTATTTGTCTTTGCTGCTATTTATCTCTTCCTCTTCATATTATTTCTCATTTTCAAGCTTCTTTAATTAAATGTTTCCTGAGCTGAATGCTTGGTTGACTTATTTTCAATCATTTTTGTTTCAAAATAAAATAAGAGTCTTTGCTTGCCTATGGGTTGTGGTCCCATATGCTGTGTTTTTATATATAGTGTTCTACTTTTCAATAATGCATGTATAACCTGTAATCTCACTTTTGAATTCTTATTTGGTTGAATAATTATTTATACTGTTTTTCTTAAAGTTCCAAGTAACTGGAGATATTTTAAGTTAAATTTTCATTATTGGCATCTAAATGTATGACATCATGAGCAAATAAAATTGATAAGAGCACCAAATTTTTAGAACTTATTGAGATTTACTTTGCATACTAAAACATGATCAAATTATGTAAATGGTATTTGGATGTTTAGAAAAAGTGTCCATCAGACCAGGCAAGTGGCTCATGCCTGTAATCCCAGCACTTTGGGAGGCCAAGGTGGGTGGATCACTTGAGGCTAGGAGTTGAGACCAGCCTGCACAACATTGTGAGACTCGATCTCTACTAAAAATACACAAATTAGCCATGCATGGTGGTGCACCTAGGAGGCTGACGTGAAAGGATCACTTGAGCCTGGGAGGCGGAGGTTGCAGGGAGCTAAGATTGCACCACTGCACTCCAGCCCAGGTGATGAGTGAGACCCTGTCTCAAAAAAAGGGTTGGGGGGAGGTGGGTGGTATCATTTATTTTTAGGTACAAAGTTAAAAATATAACTACTAAAGATTACTAACAGCCTCATTCAAATCTTTAGATGCTTAATATTTATTCACTTCATCTCTCACAACCTGAAGGAAGTAGATTAAAGTTCTTCACCATGCTTATGATTTGTTTTGGTCAATTCATTTACATATTCTAGTGTTGAATTGCTAAAGGCATACAATTCATTACTGGAACAAGCAAAAGAACTAATATATTAAGTAGGTCACTTTTAATTTCAAATAACAGAAGCAGATAATGCTATAGTAGAGTGCCCCAAATACAATTCAAAGTCGGAGAGATGGCTAGACCTCAAGAAGGTAATAGAATCAAAGACTTATAGCGACACAGAATTTATTTTTGCTTCTATCAATCTTTTTCACTCTTCCATTTCTTTCTACATGTATATGACATTACATGATGATACATGTGGCATGTGTACAGCACGTGGAGGATGCTCCACTCACCACAGCTCCCAAGCACCAACCCTTCTGAAGTTACCTGTCAAGCTATCTGAAACACAATCATTTTTTCTTTTTTGTAATCTCAGAACAGCGATGCTGACTGACCCATCTAATTATGCACCTCTGGTCCAATTAGCTGTGGCTGTGAGACTGGGCAAAATCACACTGTTCAAAGTAATTGCTGTTACCCAGCCTTGTCCATGGAAAGAGGAAGCCATTGCCAGAGAAGAAGGGCTGGACAAACAACCACTATGTGTGCCCTAGAATAGAAAACCACTTTGAAGGCCTAAGATATATCCAAGGCACATGGAGTGAGAGTAATAAATTAAGTACATTTAGAAAAATGAAGATAAATATTATTCTAGAGCTGTCACTGACACTTCATACAATGCAACTCAAATTATTTCTATGGAGAACATTTATAGTGATTCATATCCTCTCAACACAGTGGATGGCAGAAGACAAAATAAAACAGAAAGTAAATAGAAGGGATATAATCACAGGAGAATTCTAGACACAACCAGAGAAAAGTTAGGAGCAACACAATCTTGTAAATACTTCAAACCAGGCACATAGGCAAAGAAGTAAAAATAAATGACATCAGCAGTTAAAAGGAGAAAAGAATGGTAAATGTTTGTGTCTGGTAGCTAATTTTATAATTTGGAATTTAGATCAATTTTATTGATCACATAATGCTGGCAAAATACAAGTCTTATAACACTTATATAACACCTTATAACAACTATATAACCCCAGGTGTTACAGTCTTATAACAGCTATAAAACCCCAGAAATTGATTGTCTAAAATCTCACCCACACAGTGGCAAAGACTTATACCCCAATAGATATATTTCTGAATGATGCTTAGATAGGCTTAACTGAAAGATGACTTATTTAATAGTACTGAGTTTTATTATGCTACTAGTCTCTGACTAGCATTCATACTGAATTTAAAATAATGGACTATTTCTTTTTAGATTAGTATCAGAAATATAATTTATTGACTTGTAGATGACTCATTACAAATAATAAATTTCAGTTGTAATAATATAGTACTAGAGTCAGAAAATGAACTTTTTAGCTTATTAATATTTTACCTCTTTTTATAAATCTACAGGGAAGATGTAACTAATTTTTCAAAAATAGAAAGAGCAGAAGAAAATGAAAAACAGAAAGTATTTTCCTAAAAACGAGCATTGCAATAGCTCAACGAAATAAGGTAGCCTCCCCATGAGCGTATTGTGTCCATTTATTAAGATTCAATATTCAAATAAGTCAATATAATTTAATTACATAAAATTGGTTGTATTTTAAAGTCTAAAAATAACATAGAGCAGACTCTGAGCAGAGTTTGTTATGTAGAATATTTATTGGGGAATGTCCTTAGGATCAACATCTGTGGCAAGAAGAGAAGGAAGCAGGACTGGGCAGAAGGAGAAGTCAGGAGAAGACTCAAGAAAGCCTTGACCTACCCCACAAGGGGGTTTTGGATCTGGAATGACCTTCAGAATTACCCTGATTTGTCTTAAGATGTCCAGGCCTTCATACCCCTGCCTCAATTAGGGGGCATATATTTGCAACAGCCATTCTGGAAAGGAACTTAGCAGTATTTAATAGAACTGAGTAAGCACATACTCTGTGACTTGCCATACTACTTGTTTGTATGCGCTCCAGGAAAATTGAAGGGAATTGGAGTTTATTATGGACTGAATTGCTTTCCCCTCAAAACTCATATGTTGAAGCTTCAACCTCCAATATGACTCTATTTGGAGACAGTGCCTTAAAGGGGATAAGGTTAAATTAGGTCATAAGAGTGGAGCTCTAATCCAGCAGGACAAGGGTCCTTATAAGAAGAGGAAGAGACACCAAAGATTTCTCAATTTCTCTCTTCTCTCTCTCTCTCTCTCTCTCTCTTGCTCTGTCTCTCTCTCTGTGTCTGTCTCTCTCCCCTCTCTGGCTTGTAGAGGTCTCAGTGGAAACCTGAGACCTCTACAAGCCAGAGAGGCCTCAGTGGAAACCACTCCTACTGGAACCTTGATCTTAAACATCTAGCCTCCAGAAGTGTGAGAAAATAAACATCTGTTGTTTAAGCCACTCAGTGTGTAGTATCCTATTAAGGCAACTCAAGTTGACTAACACAGAGTCTATGTGTTGTCCAACATTAGGGAACTGGATGAACAGAATAGGGTGGATACATATGACAGTCCAATTCAGTGGTCAGAAATGATGAGCTAGCTGATGATGATAGCAATAGCTGCAAACATCGAATGCAGTTCTGGGTAATGACAATAATAAAACTAATATGTACTGAACACTTATTATTTGTCAAGCTTTTTTTAACCTGCATTATTTTCATTCAGTCCTATGTTATCTCCATTATAGTGTATCTACATGAAGAAACAGATATTGAGAGTGTAATAATTTGCTCATAATAACATGGCTAAAAAGTCACAGAGCCAGGTTTTGAATGCAAGAATCCCAGTCTTGAGAGATCATGCTTTTTACAACTACCTCAGGCATATATCCTTTAGTGGTTAAAAAAAAGAAGAAGAAGAAGGAAATAAAACAAGATCTATCATAATACTCTTTATGTAAACATAAAGCACAGTAGTATATAAATTAATATCATATATATTTGAATGATACTGGCCGTGTTGGTTAATTGTATATGTCAACTTAATTGAGCTAAGGGATACCCAGAGAGCTGGTAAAACATTATTTCTGGGTGTGTCTGTGAAACTATCTCCAGAAAAGATTAGCATTTAAGTCAGTAGACTAAGTAAAGAAAATATGTCCTAACCAATATGATGACATCATCCAATCACTTGAAAGCCCACCCAAATAGAACAACAAAAAAAGACAAGAGTGAGGAAGAGCAACTTTTTTCTCTTTCTCTCTTCTGGAGCTGGAGCACCCATTTTCTCCTACTGTCAAATACCATGAGCTCCTGACCTGGGCCCCTTCTTCTGCCTCACTCTTAAAATACTTTTCTTTCTCCCTTAAACATTTTGTAACATTTTCCCAATAGTACCTTCCCAGATCATCTTTCCTCATTCTGAATGTCTGCTTCTTCTTTCCTCAGCTTGGCTATGTCCTGCCCGTTCTTCAGTCTGTGCTGAAACATCCTTTTTTTCAGGGAGATTATCTTGGCTCCCAAACCAAGTTAACTCTTCACAGCATTTATCACAATTTTATTATGTCATTTTTGTGCCATTATGTGTTTTCTTATCTTTCTTCCACCTAATCTGAGGGCATACATTTAATCTACCATGTTCACCATCTCAAAGCCTAGCACAGCGTTAAACATGTATTAGGTGCTCAGTTAATATTAAATGAATGCATTCCTTAGTTGCAGTTTTTTAAAAAATAGAAATATTTAGGCACTTTTCCCTTTAAGAGGTCAAATCTACGCTTTCTCCCTTTGAGTCTGATGAGCTTGTGATGGCTGCGACAAAGAGTAGAAGTGACATATATGATTTTGAAAGCTAAGTCATAAATAGTAATGCACCTTCCTTCTGGCTCTCATGGTGCACTCTCTTTGGAGGAACTCATTCACTATGTAAGAATGCTGAAAACACTGCAAACATCATGCCTAAGAGGCCTTGTGTAGGCACCCTGAAAAATAAACCTGCTAACTCCAGCCTTCCACACATCTCTGCCAAGAAACCAGAGGATCAGTAACACCATAGTTGGCCCTTCACACCAGGCCATCTACTGGCTGAGTGCCACTAAATGACTCCAGTTGATGCTACAAAGAGCAGAAAAAATGCTTAACTAGCCCTATCCAAATTTCTGATCTGAATATGTGTGCTATACTAAAAAGGTTGTTGTAAACATCACTAAGTTTGAAGTAGTTTGATTTGCAGCAATGGCAACTAGAACATCTGGAGACTAGAGAGGAGTGATAGAAAGAAACCCTGAAAATTGAGAGCACCTGTGTGTACCACCAGCTGAACGGTAAAAGAGAGTTACACATATACAATACAGTTACACATACTCTGGTAAAATTTTCACATTTCAAAGAAACTTAAAATTGCCAGGATTTCAGTTATAAGTCTGTCTTCTGCATTATAGAATGTTTAGCACCTCTGGTTTCCAGATACTAATTCTAGTAAAGCCAGCAGGAATTGTGACAATCCATAGACATCCTTACACATTTGAAAATGTACAGATACTAAAACTCATTTTTCACTAATCTTACAAATTAAATTGCATTCTTTCTACAACCACAAACATTTGAAAAATATATTACAAGAATATCACATCAAGAATTTTTCAGCTATCTTAACCAAAAGCTTTTTGCAGCTTTGAAATTTTTAACATGTTGTTTTAGAAACTTCTTAGAAGAATTTTTTTTTTTTATTATACTTTAAGTTCTAGGGTACATGTGCATAGCATGCAGGTTTGTTACATATGTATACTTGTGCCATGTTGGTGTGCTGCACCCAT
>NW_012117188.1:1393755-1394394 GCF_000951035.1 Colobus angolensis palliatus
AATTTGACTTCTTCTTTTCCTAACTGAATACCCTTGATTTCTTTCTCTTGCCTGATTGCCCTAGCCAGAAACTTCTTAGAAGAATTTTAAGCTTATATCAGAATTTGAGTGTGATATCAGTGTATAGGTTCAGAATTGCAAGCCCAGGCAACTCCCTTTGGGAGATGAAGAGGGAAAAGAAAAATCTCTACCATTAGGAAGGATTTTTTGAGGTACCAAATCCTGGTAATTTTCTTCCCAACTTCATCTTGAAAAAAGAATACATTCTCATTATTACTAAATTTTATATTACAAACTTGCAACGTTTCAAAGCTATCATAAATACTCTGTAAAGCAAATCTTATTGCCACTCTAAGGAATATGCAATTACAGTAGAATTCAATAAAACTTGTTTTGAGCTGGAGGCATCACACTACCTGACTTCAAACTATACTACAAGGCTACAGTAACCAAAACAGCATAGCACTGGTACCAAAACAGAGATATAGACCAATGGAACAGAACAGAACCCTCAGAAATAAAACCACACATCTACAACCATCTCATCTTTGACAAACCTGAGAAAAGCAAGAAATGGGGAAAAGAGTCCCTATTTAATAAATGGTGCTGGGAAAACTGGCTAGTCATATGTAGAAAGCT
>NW_012117188.1:1394669-1399888 GCF_000951035.1 Colobus angolensis palliatus
ACAAAAGCCAAAATTGACAAATGGGATCTAATTAAACTAAAGAGCTTCTGCACAGCAAAAGAAACTACCATCAGAGTGAACAGGCAACCTACACAAAGGGAGAAAATTTTTGTAATCTACTCATCTGACAAAGGGCTAATATCCAGAATCTACAAAGAACTTCAACAAATTTACAGGAAAAAAATCAAGCAACCCCACCAAAAAGTGGGCAAAGGATATGAACAGACACGTCTCAAAAGAAGACATTTATGCAGCCAACAGACACATGAAAAAATGCTCATCATCAATGGCCATCAGAGAAATGCAAATCAAAACCACAATGAGCTATCATCTCACACCAGTTAGAATGGCGATCATTAAAAAGACAGGAAACAACAGGTGCTGGAGAGGATGTGGGGAAATAGGACGCTTTTACACTGTTGGTTGGACTGTAAACTACTTCAACCATTGTGGAAGACAGTGTGGCAATTTCTCAAGGATCTAGAACTAGAAATACCATTTGAACCAGCCATCCCATTACTGGTTGTATACCCAAAGGATTACAATTCATGCTGCTATAAAGACACATGCACATGTATGTTTATTGTGGCACTATTCACAATAGCAAAGACTTGGAACCAATCCAAATGTCCATCAATGACAGACTGGATTAAGAAAATGTGGCACATATACACCACGGAATACTATGCAGCCATAAAAATGGATGAGTTCATGTCCTTTGTAGGGACATGGATGAAGCTGGAAACCATCATTCTGAGTAAACTATCACAAGGACAGAAAGCCAAACACCACATGTTTTCACTCATAGGTGGGAATTGAACAATGAGAACACTTGGACACAGGGTGGGGAACATCACACACTGGGGCCTGTTGTGGGGTGGGGGGAGTGGGGAGGGATAGCATTAGGAGATATACCGAATGTAAATGACGAGTTAATGGGTGCAGCACACCAACATGGCACATGTATATATATGTAACAAACCTGCACGTTGCGCACATGTACCCTAGAACTTAAAGTATAACAAAATAAAAATAAAAAATAAAACTTGTTTTTACCAAAATTGAGGAAATGGGAAATTCTGGATAGAGTTCTCTATATCGTATTATGCACAGTATAATGCCTTACATTATTGCAACTTTTATCAGGACTTTTTGGTCAACATATATCTCAGCTATATTCTAGTCCCTTTGGCCTTATTTAAAGAACAAAATGTCCTTATTGGACAATATCTGTTTACTTTTGCTCAAAAACTTTAAGAATTATGATAGGCTAGATCTCTAATGATATGGCTGCAAATTGTGGAAGTCAAAAGGATAAATATCTTTGTTACTGTCTTGATGTGTATTAGGGAAACCATCCCACCTCCCCCAAACTCATATCTTCAGACAGAAATTTTACTGGATGATTTGATCTTCCTCTAGTACTCCTTATATCAAATAATAACATCAGCATTAGTGATGGTCCAAGTTACAAAATATGAAATTCACCAAAGTCCGCTCTCCCTGACCTCCAAATATTCACTCTGTCACCAAGATTCAGCTTCTACCTATCCCTAAAACTTTCTCTTCCTTTTTAAAAGTTCAGACTTTTCACAACTTCCCCTTCTATAAGCTCTGGTCCCACCAAAATTTTCTTTCTAAAATACATGCCTATCCATGCCAAACCTTTGGTTAAAACATGTTGATGCCATCCTACTGCCGTAAAGGTAAAGTCTATACCCCTTAGCCTGATATTCAACGCTCATCACAAACCTGTCTTGTGGTCCTAGCCTGTTGTAGTTTCCATTTGGGCACTTCTAACCTTATCTCCACCTACAATCAACCCTTAATCAAAACTCTGAGCTTTAACTTTGGCACGATGATTTTGATGGACTTTGTGGATTTTATTTTTAAGGAATTGACTTAGTGGACTTAACCGTGTTTTGTATCCTGACTTTCCCTGGCCCCATCAAATCTGACCAATAGAAACAGCCATGCCTCCTCCCTTGACCACAACAAAGACATTTCTGAAATAACCAAATTCATCTGTATTCTTTTGAATAACCATTCACACGGCATTTTCTGAGCTCATTTTAAAGAAATGTTTACACTGGTCCATGGTTATAAAAACAGGGGATGTCAGTAAGAAAGCACAAGAGAGATCCTGAGAGATGCCTGCCTTCTCAGGAGTTTGTACAAAATTTTGATGCAGTCAATAGTGGACGCTGCTCCTCTCTCCCCCTCTGCATCTCAAGCATTCCCAGCATACAAACTCCTGTCTCTAAATTTCCAAGCCACACAAATAGCAGGGAAGCTAGAAAAACGTAAAAAATTGTCAGGGTGAGAAGGCAGGAGTCAGAAGCAGGGCCAGCTTCATGGGTGTGTAATAGCACAGAACCCCTACATAGAAAGGCTATCTAAGTCCATTCTGGCTGCTATAACAAAACACTATAAACAGTGTAGCTTTTAAATAGCAGAAATTTATTTCTCACAGTTCTGGAGTCTAGAAGTTCAAAATCAAGGTGCCAGCAGATTCTGTAGCTCTGTATCTGGTGAGAGTCGGCTTTCTTATTCAGATGGTGCCTTTAAGCTGTGTCCTCACATAATCAAAGGGAAAACTTTAGTCTTTTCAGCGCCTTATAAGAGCACTAATCCCATTCATGAGGAAGAACCCTCATAATCTAATCCCCTCCTAAAGGCTCCACCTCCTAATCTCATTACATTGAGGATTAAGTTTCAACATATGAATTTGGAGGGGAACACAAATATTCAGGCCATCTGCAAGGGTCCACAGCTGATTTTATGTTCTGCTGTTCCATCTTGAAATTCTTAATAATTGAATAAGAGTCTTACTCTTTTTTTGTACAATAATGACATTTATTGAGAGCTTACAACTTGACAGAGGTATTTCTAAGTGTTTATGTGGATTCCTTATTTAATCCTTAGCACAACCTATAATGTTGGTTCTATGATTACCTCAACTTGACAGATACACAAATCTTCAGGGATACACCTGCTATAGAAAATGAAAGTCACTTAATTCTTTTTTTTATTATTATTATACTGTAAGCTCTAGGGTACATGTGCACCACATGCAGGTTTGTTACATATGTATACATGAGCCACGTTGGTGTGCTGCACCCATCAACTCATCATTTACATTAGGTATATCTCCTAATGCTATCCCTCCTCCCTCCCCCTCCCCTCAATAGAAGTCTCACATTTTTATTTTGAACAAGGCTCCACAAATTATGTGGCAAGTTCTGGTCACAGGGTTTGGGGCCTAGTACTTCCACCTACAGTTAGCCTCCAATAACAAAAGGTTTGATATTGGATTTTCTTTGTCAACTTCTTTTTACCATCCAGGCTCAGATATGAAACGTTTTAATCCCATCTACCCCTAAAATGGGTTATAAGGTATTTTGTCAGTGCTCATTTTATATTACCACTTCCTAGCTCAGCAGCTGATTTTCTGCCCAGAGCCTTCAGTCAAGGGAACAGGCTGTCATTTCTTTCTGTTTGACCTAGATTCTTTCTTTAAAAATCCTAACATAAACTCTGTAGGGATGACTATAATGACTAAAATGGAACTGGAAATCACGTTTCTGCAGCAATATCAATTGAGACATGAGAATAAGGTTTTTTCATTTTGTTTTGTTTTGTTTTGTTTTTTTATTATCATACTTTAAGTTCTAGGGTACATGTGCATAACGTGCAGGTTTGTTACATATGTATACTTGTGCCATGTTGGTGTGCTGCACCCATAAACTCGTCAGCACCCATCAACTTGTCATTTACATCAGGTATAACTCCCAATGCAATCCCTCCCCCTTACCCCCTCCCCATGATAGGCCCCCGTGTGTGATGTTCCCCTTCCCAAGTCCAAGTGATCTCGTTGTTCAGTTCCCAACCATGAGTGAGAACATGCGGTGTTTGGTTTTCTGTTCTTGCGATAGTTTGCTAAGAATGATGGTTTCCAGGTGCATCCATGTCCCTACAAAGGACACAAACTCATCCTTTTTTATGGCTGCATAGTATTCCATGGTGTATATGTGCCACATTTTCTTCTTCTTTTTTTTTTTTTTTTGAAAGCAAAAAATCAAGACTTTAATCACTCAATAGCATAGGAAGAAGCTAAATAGGAGAATGTGTTGGTTCTTCAATGTTTCAATTCTTCTTCCATAGAATGGCTGCAGGCAAGGGTCAGGTAAATCAGCATAGACTTGAGGATCATCTTACTGTTGATGGAGGCTGCAAAAAATTCCCAGACAAAAAGACCTCCAAATGAAGGCACTTAGCCTAGGAATGAAGGTGTAAGAGCATGGGCAGCCAAGCAATCTAGAGTTCATAACTACAACTCTCTTTAGAGACAACACTGCACTCTCTGTGCCTCACGTGGTGTGGGGAGGGCAGCTTTCTTCCATGAGTCCTATCTGGTAAAGCCTTTGTAATTGCCTGAAACATCACAGGTAAGTTTTCAGCCATGATACAGACTCCATATTGAATAATGTGATATAAATCTATACGTTGTAAAGATTTTTCAGAGAAGATAGAGGGATTCAGTTTTAGACATTTCATTTTCTGAGTCTGTCAGCTTAAGCTAAACTATGATGTCATAATAAAACCCCCCAAATCTCAATAGTTTATAAAGATTAAAATTTTTTCTCATACTACACATTCATAAACTTTCTGAATTTGTCCTTTATTTCTTAGTCTACTATTGTTCCCTTCATATTAAAAGGTATTTTTAATTACAGAAGATCCCCCAAAAATCTACATTTTAGATATCATTTTGAGATTCCATGGATATTTTCTCCTTTTTGGAAAGGTACATTCAATAGATGAACTAAATTAAACCCTGACACCCGGGTGTCATGGAAAACCTCCCTATGCAGCCAACATTTCATTCTCCAGAAGCTTCCAGGATAATTGAGGAATACAACATTTTATAGAGGTAAAAACAGTAAACTGAAAGCTAGGAGAGAAGATTCTGGTTCCTACACTGAGCCCCAACATAAAATTAAATTTGGGGCCATTTTAAGACTTCGCTGATGGACATTTGGGTTGATTACAAGCCTTTGCTATTGTGAATAGTGCCACAATAAACATACATGTGCATGTGTCTTCATAGCAGCATGATTTATAATCCTTTGGGTATATACCCAGTAATGGGATGGCTGGGTCATATGGTACTTCTAGTTCTAGATCCTTGATGAATCACCATACTGTTTTCCATAATG
>NW_012117188.1:1404486-1426667 GCF_000951035.1 Colobus angolensis palliatus
AACCTCCGTGTTGGGAGATCCACTGCTCTCTTCAAAGCTGTCAGAGTTGTTTGCATCTGCAGAGGTTTCTGCTGCTTTTGTTGTTGTTGTTGTTGTTGTTGTTGTTGAACTGTGCACTGTCCCCAGAGGTGGTGTCTACAGAAACAGGCAGGCTTCCTTGAGTTGCTGTGAGCTCCACGCAGTTCGATCTTCCCAGCAGCTTTGTTTACCTACTTAAGCCTCAGCAATGGCGGGCGCCCCTCCCCCAGCCTCGCTGCTGCCTTGCCTTTAGATCACAGACTGCTGTGCTAGCAATGAGGGAGGCTCCTTGGGCATGGGACCCTCCCGGCCAGGTGTGGGATATAATCTCCTGGTGTGCCCGTTTGCTAAGACCCTTGGTAAAGCGCAGTATTGGGGTGGGAGTTACCCAATTTTCCAGATGTTGTGTGTCTCAGTTCCCCTGGCTAGGCAAAGGGATTCCCTTCCCCCTTGTGCTTCCCAGGTGAGGGGATGTCTCGCCCTGCTTCAGCTCTCACTGGTCGGGCTGCAGCAGCTGACCAGCACCAATTGTCCGGCACTCCCTAGTGAGATGACCCCAGTACCTCAGTTGAAAATGCAGAAATCACAGGTCTTCTGTGTAGCTCACGCTGGGAGCTGGAGACTGGAGCTGTTCCTATTCCGCCACCTTGCTCCACCCCCCGCGAATAAGGTTTTTATAAACCACATTATGTAGCTGAGGAGACAGTGACACTAAACAAATTGAGAACCATTCAATGCCACATGAAGGCAGTGGATGAATTGTTTGATAAAAGTTACAAATGATATAAACTAATAAATTACTATTTATATCTTTAATTCCCTTTAAACTATATACACAATTGCCTGGGAGATGCTGGTCTCTGCTACTGTGATCATTTTTAATAGTAAATGTCAACATACTTTAAAAAGGGAAAAAGAAATAACTAAAGGATTTTCTGCCCTAGTTGAAGAATATTGTAAACTCAGTGAGATTAGATTGCTTATTCAAGCCCAATCAAAAGGATAAATATCTTTGTTACTGTCTTGCTGTGTATTAGAGAAACCATCCCACCTCCCCCAAACTCATATCTTCAGACAGAAATTTTACTGGTTGATTTGATCTTTCTCTAGTACTCCTTATATCAAATAATAACATCAGCATTAGTGATGGTCCAAGCCTTGAAGTTACTTCCAGGGGAGGCATGTCTTCTGAGGTTACAAACTCTGAATTTGGCAGCACTTATGTTAATAAAAATATGAACATCTTTGATGAAGAATACACTAGACCTTCTCAACAAATAACATAAAATAGAGCTCCCTGAAGTTTCATTTCATTCAGTGATGATGGCTCTCCTTCAAAAACAGACATTGTCATTCAATGATGCATCAAAATATCTCAAATCCTAAGTGACTGTCAAAAACAAAACAAAACAAAAAATCTCTTACAAGAATCTCAGAAGGATGGAGTCCATTTTAGAGGAAAATAATGAGTTGTGTGGATTAAAAGTTCACCTTTAGGAAAACCTAAAACTGCTTTCCCAAGAAGCCAGAAGGCGAAAATAATAGTGCAGGAACCAAAGGAACAAATAAAAATGTTTAATAATTCTAACATGCAATTGGAACAGGTTGTAAGTGACTGAGAATCACTTACAGTCTCTAATTGGAATTTTGCTGAAGATTAGATTATTAACTCACTTTAGAATCAGAAAATGGAAGCCACCATTGATAATCTTTATCAATCAAAAGTCAATTTGAAAAAAGAACTTCATTGATTGTGTTAACTTAAATGTTCCCTTTAACAAGGCTTGAAGAAGAAAAAGAAAAGATTTTTTAAAGTTTCTGTGAAGAAAATAAAAGAAGTACTTAGAGTTCAAATGGAAAGTTTCCAAACTGGGCAAACATTTATAGTCTGAAATGCACAGCTTGAAAATGAAATTCAAAATCCTCAGCTCAAACTTGACTCCTTGAACTGCATCAAGAACGTGTAATGCAACTTTGCAGAAAATTAATGCAGGAAGGAATTTACCACTTACAATGAGAGAAAACAAAAAATTTCCCAACATATATAAAAACATGGCCACATACATCTGAAGACAGCTACTACAGGGAGACACCTGAAAGCCTGGGGGAACGAATAAGTTCCTTCTATCAAAGGAGTATTCTCTGCCATGAGAAAAACTCTAGAAAGATTATTGGAGCTTTGTGAACTAACAGGATATTCAAAGAGCCACGAAAAGAAAATGATCACAACAGTCAAAATTTGGTGGAAGTAGAGTTTAAGTTTCACGTTTTTCCAGGTGGCCCCTTTTGTCATTGCTGCTCCACATACAGTCCCAGGCAGAGGCCAGAGAGGATCAGGAGATCCACTGGACTCTCAGGTCCTCAGAGAAGGAGGGTTGCATTGTGAGGACTCAGGGATCTGGTGTCACATACAGGCTGACAGCTTTCACAGCTGCCGATCCTAAACATCTACAAGACATTTGACTGTGTTTTCTCCCTTAAAAATAACTCTATTTCTTTTTTGTTTACTTTCAGTTATTTAATTAATGCTACATTTGCTGTTATTGAAGTTTGATAGGATCATATTTTCCCAAAATACTGTCTTGTGAATATAGGTGGTTTAAATATAATGCTTATGAACATATTATTTCAACTTCCTTGAACCCTCTAGAATTGAACAGTTTAATTGCATTAAACAGGCCACTACTTCTTTTTTTTTTTTTTTTAAATATTAACACACACTTTTTTTTATTATATTAAAATCAGGCAATGGTCTGACAATAAAAAGGCTGCTTATGGAATACTGTTATGTTAAACTTCACTTACAGGATGTTAAATCCTTAGAACTAAGGTTTTCCCCCCAGAAAAAGATTAATGGAAACATCAATTGCTTTTCAGACTTGATAGTTGTTGCTTCAAAAGGTGGTTTTACACAAATACTAAATTAAAAAAAAAAAAAACCTTTAGTACACAATGAATTGCTTTTATTTTGGTATGCATCCAAATTTCAGCATTTAGTGGTCCTGAACAGCAAGCGGAAAGACGCAGCAATTTGCTAGAAGGTCAAGCCCACCAATTTCGGGGATCTGCTGTGCACACCGGGTTCTTTCTTAATCCCTGCTGAGGATCTTGGGAAGCAGCAGCAGCACCAAAACCAAGGCATGCACCTGATTCAAGGTTCTTTTTGTTCCAGTTGTCAGATTCCAAACTAGACCCCAATGGATTGCAAGGATGACCAAATGAAAGCCCTGTTTAAAACTTCTTCAATTTTTAAAAGCAAAACAATTATAGGAAAGTAAAGCAATTCAGAGGGATCATGTGTGCTTACAAGTGTCTTCATGTGGTCTTTCTCCAAGTTCAACCACCAAGGACTCCAAGAGCTGGCAGGTCTGAGTAACCCTGGTGACTATTCTTTTCACCTTATCAAAACCTGAGCTAAAAACAATGCATCAGCTGATGACAGCAGAGGGTGGCAGGGCTGAGGACCCATTATTCATTTCCCAGGCTGGTGGACAGTGAGTAAGTACAGTTCCAAAACTAAACAAGGGAGGTCAGAGACTCTTTCCAACCTTACCTGATGGCTTCTGGCCAAAGCAAGGAAGTGTCATGGAAGGTGTTGAGTGGTGACGGTACAAAAAGGAACTTGAGGAGGAGGGAGAAAAAGCAGCACCCCTCGATAAAGGTGGGGGAGAGAAGATATGGGGAAAGCCCTGAATTCCTCACCGAAGGCCAATCTCAGAGGGGAGCGGAGGGGTTACAATCTATGCTTCGGCCAAGGGTGGGAGTGGAGGAGCATGGGAATAGGATGATGGCTTGGAAGGAGCATCATTTAAGACTTAAAGAAACCAGGGGTGCAGGCGAAGCACCCCACACACCTAGCAGTAGTCCCACAGGCTGCGACCTGAAACCTTCACATCTACTCTAACAAGCCCCCCAGGCTAGAGGGCTGTTGTTGCAGGGAGGGTGGGAGGCGGGAGGGTAAGGGGAGAAGGCAGAGACCCCAGGCCGTGTAATCAGCAGCAAGGTGATTGTGTGATGTGTCTTTTCACAGTTGAGTTAGATGTGCCCCACCAGTTATGATGGGAATCAATTTAAATAGACTTTCTTGATCCCAGAAGTTCAACTACATGGACAGTGGTTACACTTGACAGGATGATTTGTTATAGCACAACTTATATATTTCAAATGGACAAAAAAATAGTATCATTTACAGTATCTTAAGATAAATTTCCTTTGAATGGGAGCTTCCTTTCCAGTACTTTGAGGTCTACAAGACGTATCTAGAAAATTTACTACTGTGGAAAATGAAGACTGCTTAAATCGAATGGGGGGGAAGGGGAAGGGCCTATGGTTTTTCTTTTTGATTAATTGCTGTAACACTGTCCTTCGGGCGGCTGAGGGAGTTTCATATTTTCTTTAGACATCATTAGGCGCCGAAGCTCTTGCAGGACAACTTTGATGCTATATGAATTCTGCCATTTTGCTAGCACTGATATGGCTCTTGGGTCCACCACTCCATTAGAACTATTTACTCCATTCATATTAATTTTTGTTACAAATCTTACAAAGGGGGGTGCTTCTGGGTATTTAGGTCCACATTCTATTTTAAGGCTGTATATTCGGTTTTCATAAATTGTTCTTGGAGGCCCAATTATCATCCCTGTCCATCTTGTAAGTGTCATGTCTTCGTCATCTTCTAGACCCCAGCTAACTGTGCCATCTCCTACTCCTTTCTGGCCTTCTACGAGTTCTTCCAACAGTCAGAAATTGCGAGGGACTTTTACTCCCGAGCCCGTGGTGGCTGCCATCTTGTGTCGCTGTTGCTTGAAGGCCGGCCGGCCACTACTTCTTAAACCACAAACCACTATTACATGACCAGGTGGAGCAATTTGAAATAGCAAACCATTTTTATATGCTAAGAGATGTTATTTAAAATACCTACAAATAACAATATCTACCTCAATACGTTTTCATTGGTTTTAAAAGCAACACGCACACACACAAACACACACACACACACACCCTAGTTAAACAATCTTTGTTGGTTTAGCCCTAAATCCATAGATTAATCTGGAAGACTGGACATTTTGCAATCATTTGCTTTGTGTTTTGTAATTTCCTTTTAATCTTTGTTATTTTGTTTAGGATACCTTATACTGTTTAAATATTTCTAGGTATTATGAAGTCAAACTAAGAATTTTCACTTAAAAAATTAATCTAATATACTTATTTTATATAGACGTAAAATGAATTCATCCCAGATTTTTAATTTAGTTGCTGAGTATTCTGGATGTATTTTTCCTAGGAACACTATCAGATCCTGTGATTAGGTATACCTGTAGAAGTCTATTTTAACTTCAATGTGACTTCAAAGCTATATATTTGAGACAGAATTGTAGATTCTGTGTACCACGTATTAAGAACACAGTTTTGAAAGTATCTTTCATTTCATGTTGGAGAAGAACACTTGACCAGAAGAGAATAAGGAGGCAGATGGTAGCTTCTGTGAGAATGATGAAGAAGACTCACAGACACTTCCAAGGTCTGCAGCATTGGTGGTAGTGATTTCCTATTTCACACTTTCTTTTATGTGAGTCACACTGCATTTATTTGCCATAATTTCATTTTCATAACATAGGAATGGATCAGAGAGAGAGATAAAGATTCCTTAAGGCTAGTGGGCACAACCTGTGTACAGTAGAAAGATGTGGTTATAGTGATGAGAAAGCAGTTGCCTTAGGTAGAATTAACTGAATTAACAAGTAAAATGGCAAAGAAAAGAGTAGGCCTCTCATTGATGGTTTGGGCTTATCAAACAAAATCTTGATCCTTTCTGACCTGATTAAGTGTCTTTTCAAGAAGATATGAAATCCTCAATGTTTATAGACACTCTCCTATGTCTTATACTGCCTATTCTTATATCTAGCTTCAATTTGTTCATTTTTTGCTTGTTTTGTTCTGGTTTTTACTATAATCTTTTCTGGAAACACTAATGGCAGTGGTATGAATTACTTTTTTTGTAGGAGTCAGAGGGTGAAGCACATCCAAATAGGATCTGTTCACTGCAGTTTTCTTTTTCTTTTTTTTAGTATTATACTTTAAGTTCTGGGGTACATGTGAAAAATGTGCAGGTTTGTTACATAGTTATGCATGTGTCACGCTGGTTTGCTGCACCCATCAACCCATCAAGGTATTTCTCCTAATGCTATCCCTCCCTTAGCTCCCCCACCCCCCAACAGGCCCCATTGTGTGATGTTCCCCTCCCTGTGTCCATGTATTCAAATTGTTCAACTCCCACTTATGAGTGAGAACATGTGGCGTTTGGTTTTCTGTTCTTGTGTTAGTTTGCTGAGAATGATTGTTTCCAGCTTAATCCATGTCCCTGCAAAGGATGTGAACTCATCCTTTTTTATGACTGCATAGTATTCCATGGTGTATATGTGCCACATTTTCTTTATCCAGTCTATCATTGATGGGCATTTGGGTTGGTTCCAAGTCTTTGCTATTGTGTTCACTGTGTTGTAAGAGTCACCTGCCTCTACAGTTTCTCCATTTCTTTTTTGATATTGCTCAAATATTGACAACTGCATAGGAAGATATGTACACTCCTATAGGTAGATGATTTTTTAAAAAAGCATTAACTCAAAAGTTATTTTATTTTGCTAACTACTATTAGGATGAATGACCAAATTTCAATTTTTCTTACACAAAAATCATTTGGCAGATGACCTCTGTAAACAAATACAACAAACTATTTTTCCCCCTTTACTTAGGCCTGCATAATGGAACTATGTTATTTTGACAGGTTTATGTAAGGGTAATTATTGGTAAACTTTTTGTAAAGTGGCTATAATTATTATCTTCCTGTATTTACCCTCTTTGCAGCTCCTGCCATCAATAGATGGAGTCTGTTCCTTCACTACTTGAGTCTGGGTGGCCTTGTACGCTGCTTTTACCAATAGAATGTGTGGAAGTTGCTGTAGGCCAGTGCTGAACCTGGTCCTCTAGAGCAGGGGTTCCCAATCCCCACATTACAGACTGGTACTGGTCAGTGGCCCATTAGGAATTGGGCTATACCGCAGGAAGTGAGTGGCAGGCGAGGAAGCGAGGCTTCATCTGTATTTACAGTCACTCCTCATTGCTTGCAATATCGCCTGAACTCCACCTACTGTCAGATTAATGGTGGCATTAGATTCTCACAGGAGTGCAAACCCTGTTGTGAACTGTGCTTGCAAGGAATCTAGGTTGCGCAGTCCTTATGAGACTCTAATGCCTGATGACATGTCACTGTCTCCTATCACCCCCAGATGGGACCGTCTAGTTGCAGGAAAATAAGCTCATAATGATTCTATGTTATAGTGAGTTGTATACTTATTCATTATATATTACAATGTAATAATAAAAGAAATAAAGTGTACAATAAATGTATTGTGCTTCAATCATTCTGAAGCAATCTCCCCATCCCAGTCTGTGGAAAACCTGTCTTCCATGAAACAAGTCCCTGGTACCAAAAAGGTTGGGGATCACTGCTCTAGAGGGCCTTGCATGTCTGTAATTTCTTTCTCAAGATGATTAAACTCCCTAAGAACAAGTCTGGCTGAGCCTGCTAGAGGATGAGAGACCAAATGGCAAAGTGACGAGAGTGATCCCAACTAAGTCTCCAGAGACTGAGAGCCCAGCCAAGATGAGTAAAACTAGCTTAACCACTTTCCTAACCAATAGCTAACTGCTGATGCATTAAGAACCCAGCCAAGACTAGAAAACTTGTCTACCTGATCCCAGTTTAAACCACTGACCTTAAATAGTGTGAGCTAAATAAATGGCTGTTTCAAAACACTGCATTTTAGAATGTTTTATTTTATCACAATAGCTTGCTGATATAGGAACTAGCATTGTTCATTTGTTCATTCTTTCTTTTATCCAACAAATATTTATTTCTGGCCTACTCAAAGCCAACCCAGGTTTGACACATTTATCCTAATCTTCAGATGTTCGTTCTCATTTTATAATGATGAAATGGAAGGGCAGAGAGATAAATTGACTCCACACAACTAGTAGGAGCAGAGCCAGGATCTGAAGCTAGGAATGTTGAAAGGCTCATTAACCTGCCCCCACCAACAATGTTATCACTAAGAAGGTAGGTTATGAAAAAGTTGATGTTCTCTGGAAGCAATGGAATATTTTAGGCCCAAATTGTCAAATTTATGCTCTATTATGACATTGAAGCCATCATGGATCACTTGTTTATGTACTTGAACAGACTGAAGAGGAAATTTTGAGAAAAAGTCTGACTTCTTCGAGAGTACCACATAGCCATCTCCAAGTAACTGTTGACAAGGCCATTGAGAGCTGGTTAGACTATCTTATTATCACAAAAATATCGCCCTTACCATAGACTCACTATCTAAAGTATATTTATGTCAAAAAATTAAGTAGAATAACTTCACTTCCTGTCTTCATCCAAAAATACAAACTCTGCCCAGATAGCAACATTGATTCTGCTCTTAATAGAAGCTCATTAAAAGATAGACTATTTATGTATCTAAATAGGATTGTTTCAGGGAACGTAATCCAAGTACTGCATGGTTTAGATTTTATTTTAGAATCATGTTCAAATTCCTCCGTCCATTTGGAAAAGGATGGGGGTGAGTCTAACCAACAGTGTTCCATTGAGTCATAGACTGATGCATGGAATGTATTTTACCTAATCACTGTAGGAAATGCCAAGAGCTAGAGATCTATAGAACTGGAAGTCAAAGTTGCAGTTGAAGTCAAGTCCAGAAGCAGATACTGAAATATGGGAATTACACAGAGAAACCAGAGGAGGGAGATAGTGCATCAAGAGATCAAGTAGAGGTTAACGGTAACTTTAGCATTTAAATGTTGCTCACAGCTAACTTTTGTGGATTTTTTTTCTTTTTTTTTTTTTTTTTGAGACAGAGTCTCACTCTGTGGCCCAGTGTGGAGTGCACTAGCGTGATCTCGGCTCACTGCAATCCCCACCTCCAGGGTTCAAGGGATTCTCCTGCCTCCGCCTCCCTAGTAGCTGGGATTAAAGGCACCTGCTAATTTTTTTTTCTTTTTTATGTATTTTTAGTAGAGATGGGGTTTCGCCATGTTGGCCAGGCTGGTCTCAAACTCCTGACCTCAAGTGATCCACCTGCCTCGGCCTCCCAAAGTGCTGGGATTATAGGCATGAGCCACCATGCCCAGCCACCCACAGCTAACATTCTGATGGAGGACAGTCTCTGAGTAGATAAGATAAAAGTGAGACCTGAAGGGCTATCTGAGTAGATAAAATAAAAGTGAGACCTGAAGAGTACATTAAAATGTTAGCCCTTCAGGTCTCACTTTTATCTTATCTACGCAGAGAATGTCCTCAATCACTATATCTAAAGCACTTCCCACTCACTTTTAAAATCAATATCATAGATTTGTGTTTCTTTGCGCTTATTATAATTTTATATATATAGGTAATTTACTCATGTATTACCTGTTTCCCTTTTAAACTATAAGTCCTCTAAGGTCAGAGGCCACATCTGTTTTGTTTATTCCTAGTTTTCTCATAGACCTCAGGACATAGTTGGTGCTCAACAAGTATTTCTTGAATAAATAAATGTGTAATTACAGATAATCTTAAAAAGGCAAAGGAAAGAAATAAAAAACTCTAAAAGCTTTGTACGTAAAAGATCAATGCTTCTCAAACATTTATATGCACATGAATCACCTGGTAATGTTGTTAAAATGCAGACTCTGATTTAGTAGTAATGGGATAGAGTCTGAGACTCCGCATTTTTACAAGCCCGCAGACGATGCCCATGTTGCTGGTGCAGAGACCACACTTCGAAAAGCAGGGGCCTAGATCATGATTCATTATGATTGCTATTTCTGATCCAATCTAGCCTTTTTCGTAGAGATACTTTGAAAGTGTCTTAAAAAACTCATTTCCACCTTTACTCTCAGGCTAATGTTGAGGAAATTGCCTGTTAAATTATCCAGTGCCTCCCATATGAATCTTAATGTGAAAAATTAAGAAGTTAGGGAACATGGTTCCTCCTGAGAAACTTGTATGTTTTCTCCTCTTTTACAAAAATAAATAAATAAACTAAGTAGTTAAGCCTGTATCCTTTTTTATTCCAACCATCAGGAAATTCAAAGCCAAATTTGTGGCAGAAATATAAAAACTTTATAGACTAGTGTATTTCTCTTTTATATCCTGTACTGCTCTTCAATTTCTAATTTATATTTCACCTTGTGTAGGTTTTTTCCTTTATGTAGCATTTTTAAATAAATATTCATGGAAATGAAAGTGACCTGAAATTTTAGCAGTTGGTGAATTTGATTCAGTAGACAAAAAACATGGCCTAAACAGAGGTAAGAATATTGAGAGAGTTAAATAATAGGGCTGGAACAAAGGACTCAATAGATTAGCCAAACCACTTATAAACATTTGCTGTGATATGGGAGCAACACCATAATATTTTCTTGTTGTCATATTGTCTTGTTTTCTTGTTATAATATTTTCTTGTTCAACACTATAATATTTTCTTGCTGGTGATAGTAACTAAAATAATCAAGTGAGATTCCAATGCCAGAGCAATACTGCCCATAACATATACTAGATTTCAATCCTTTGCTAGTTTCTCCTTTGAGACTGTAAGCTCCAAGGCAAAAGGAGAGTCCCTTATTTGTCTTTGCTCTCCTTGGTGCCTAGACTTGCAGCAGCTGATGTTTTGTAAGTACTTAAATATTTCAGAATGAATTAATGAGTGAAACTGCTTTCAGCCTAAAAAAATCAATGTATCACTCATTTTGAGATCCTTATGTGCATAAACCAGTAGCTTCTGATTTTTTTTTCAGCTGCCTAGGTACACGTGTGTTTCTCTTCCAAATCAGGGTATTTTAAATGTATTCCAGTGTTACTTTCTTTGTTAGTATGACAAAATAGTGTAATTTGTTTCTCTCTTTTAGTTTTCCAGGCAGTTTTAAAATATATATTCAATAAATCCTTGATCAATCAGAAAATAAATGTTTTCTTTTTTCCCAACTTTTATTTTGGGCTTGGGGGATACATGTGCAAGTTTACTACATGAGTAAATTGCATGTTGCTGATATGTGGCGTATGAATGATCCCACATCCAAGTAGTAAGCAAAAATGAATATTTTCTGAGCAAATATTTGATGAATTCTGTTTCTCAGTTGGATGATATCTGATGAATAAGACTGTGACTATAACCATGAAAGTCATTCACTTTTTAAAGATGAAATCATGACAAGTTCATTTAGTTTCTCATTGAAAGACATACTTTAAAACCTACTAGAATTCTTTGAAAAAAATGCTAACATTTATAAACTGGAAGATAAACTTGCGACCCTTTCTAAACTAGAAAAATTAAGCTAAACTTTTATGATTTATTCCTGATGTGTTGGTTCATTTCTATTTTCTCTATGGTAGGCTCTATGGAGAAATATATACATATACATATGTGTGTGTGTGTGTGTGTGTATTATATTCCAACTTTCTTAGTCTCTACATCCCAAAATCATTAGATAGTCAAAGCCTCTGTATTTCAAATGTTGGACATCCAGATTTGGAAGTACAGATGAGGCAGAGGATCTAGGGAGCTCCCTCTCCACCTTACACATTCTAATCACCACATATTTTCAAGGGACTCTTGAAATTTGCCAAGGATGGGCCTAGGTGGAACTTAATACATACATACCTACATGTGTGTGTGTATATGTGTGTGTGTGTGTGTGTGTGTGTGTGTGTATGTAGAGAGAGAGAGAGAAATAGAGTTTCCCCCAAGGAGCCAATAATAAATACAGCAAAAGAGGTAATACATCAATTCAGTCTTAACAAATGCCACAGAAGGCTAGCATGTTCCATAGAGTAAGGAAAGGTAGGTCACAGCTGATTGATATGATCAGTGAATGACTCATGGAGAAGGTAGAATTTTAGCATTTATGGTCTTAAAATGGGCTTGTTTCAAAAGTTATTATGACATGAATCACATGGAACATTTTATATTTGCTAATTGGATAGAGCCCGCAATTCAGCGGGTCTTTTTCGATATTTCTATATGTTGCTACTAATGTTAGGGAAAGCTTACTTGAGCAGCCGAGTGAAGACTACACCCTCCTATTTTCCACTTTAATCTAATTTTCTTGCCATTATGCCATACTACCTTTCAACTAGTGAAGTATGGGTTATCTTATTACTGTTTATATTTTTTCACTTGCCGAATTGTGGAGTCTATCAAAAAATCACATTAACTAAAATAAACCTCCCATCTCCCACTCAGAAAACAAAAGCAGATGAGGCAAAGTTGGCAGTGGATTCACGTTCAAACTATTACTGAACAACATTTAAAAATTCTAATAATTAACATTTCTGAACGCTTACTTTAGCAAGGGTCTCCATTAAGCACCTTATAAATCCATCACTTCATTTAATGGCTCACTGCAACCTCCACCTCCCGGGTTCCAGCAATTCTCCTGCCTCAGCCTTCCAAGTAGTTGAGACTACAGGAGCCCGCCACCACGCCCGGCTACTTTTTGTATTTTTAGTAGAGACGGAGTTTCACTATGTTGGCCAGGCTGGTCTCCAACTCCTGACCTCAGGTGATCCACCCACCTTGGCTTCCCAAAGTGCTGGGATTACAGGCGTGAGCCACAGCGCGCCGGCGAGGCAGGAATTATAATTAATCTCTTATACAGATGAAGATGCTTAGGTGCATAAAATTAAGAACTTATCCACTATCACCCATGGAAAAAGAGAAGAGTTGGGGTTTGAATCCACGCAAGAGCCCACGCCCTTATCATTAAGCTACCAAGATAGAACTCTGTAGATGGGAAACCATATCTATTAACTGGCTCTGGAATTTTAAAAGCCAATTTTGTAAGTTACAAAAATAGATATGGACAATTATTTATTCAGTGACGCTGACTCGCAATTCAAAACACCCAATGTGATTTATTCTTTGGTTGGGGAAACAATTATTGATCCGGTGTTGATTTGTGTTCTGGAAACCACATGAAAATACCTAAGCAGTCGCAGATGCTGAGGGGAGCTGGGCCAAGTTGATAAGAACTGCTGGTGGTAGGAGCTCTGGCATAGTGCACAGGGCAGGCCCTTAGAAAGGCGGACCCTTTGTTGGGGGATCCGGCTTCCGGAGGAGGGGACAACATTCAGGGTTGTATCAGGCCCCAGAGGCAGCGGCAAAGGAGACTGTGGGAAACTGGGAGCAATGGCAGGTACACTCCAAACTCTATTGACGGTTCGAAATTCCCGCTTTCTCCATAGAGATGCTTTTCTTCGTATTTCCTTACATTGCTCTGGGTCCATATAGGTTTTTCTTTTCAGACACTTCTCTCATCCGCGGGTCCTCGGCCTCCATCCTTTGTTTCTGCTAGGCCGCTAAGGACGCCAGAAAGCAGTTCGAAACTCCCGCTTTTTCCATAGAGATGCTTTTCTTCGTATCTCCTTACAGTGCTCTGGGTCCATACAGGTTTTCGTCTCAGGCACTTCTCTCACATCCGTGGGTGCTCGGCCCCCGTCCTTTATTTCTGCTAGGTCCCTAAGGACACTAGGATGCCGCGGAGGGAGCCAGGGGACCCAGGCTTCAGGACTGAGAGTGAATTCTTGAGGGGAGGTGAGGAGGGAAGAAGAGGTGACCAGAGCGTGGGGCAGGCGAGCGGCGAAGGACCAACAGTGTGGGGTAGGGGAGAGGAGGAGCTGCGGGACTCAAGCCAACAGACAGGAGGACCCAAAAGGAAATGGAACTGTCACTGTCCTGTGGGGATGGTTGAAGCCAGCAGGCAAGAGGACAAAGAAGGAAATGAGACTGTCACTTGCCTGTGGGGACGGCTGAAACTGAGCCTTGAAGGTCACAAATCAGTCTATGCTGCTTACTAAGGAATTTTACAAGCACTGAATCACCAGCTTGTCACCGGATTTCACAGGGCAAGACTATATTCACTGAAAGGATCTTGACCTAGGAAATCAGAAGAACAGACGATTAAGATACCTAGAAATGAATTGCCTGGCTCTGCCAGTATGGCAAAAAGGCTATCATGCAATGATAGCAAATGGAATATTAGTGATGGTTTTATAAGGAAATAACAGGGTCTTATTTGGGGGAAGAAGTTGAGAGAAAATCAAGCTCAAATTTAAATGTATTTATTTCAAGAGCCAGATTCTGAGACAAAACCCTAGTAAAACCTTTTATATTTAAAAGGTTAGGTGCCAAAAAAAAAGTTGGAGGTGGAAGGAGCTTCCATTAACTACTTCAGATTACCATATAGCACTATTAAAGAATAACAGTACTATCAAATAGCAATTATTTTTAATTTTACTCCAAAAGAAATTTTGCCATATCATGGGAGTGTATTACAAATATTTTTCTGCTGTAAGGATCAAGTTTTAACTATTTAAGGGATTTTATGTATAGTTGTACTTGCATATATCATACATAAGATAATAATTCGAGATAATGATTCAAGAAACAAAATATGCAGCTAAAAGTCTCTGAAATTTAAAAACCATTAATAATTGCTAACGCAAAATAATATTTCAAAAGAAGAAAATGAGATATCTTGATGAAGCAACATATTGTCAAGCAATGTCTGTTTGGGTTAACTTTCTTTTAAACAATAACATGCCCCCAAATTGCTTTGAGTAACTACATCACAAATTTTACTTACATTTTACTTTGGACTAGTTACCACTTTCACACACCATACATGGGTTCATGTTTTTTCCTCAACCTAACATCCCTAAATTTCAAACTTGTATTTTCCCTTTCTTCTTTGCTAGAGAAAAATCTAAAGACAAGTGTTTCATACTTGTTTACATTACATCTGAAGATGTAAACTCATCCAGTCAGAACAGATAAACTGACTTTTGCAAAGTAACCAGCATTTACATTTTGGGATTCTGAAGAATTTCTTATGATTAGTTTCATAGGACTAAAACTGAAACTCTTATTCTTCAACAGTTAGCTGGCTATCCCTGAAGGTTAATCCCTTATACAAAACTACAAGACAATAGAAATGCAGAGAGATTGCTTTGAACACATTAATTTCTATGTGTCTTTTATTTACCAGTTTACCAAACAAAATATAAGGAATAAGCATAACAGCTGAAAATATTTGTGACATGATAGTTAAACAAGTATTTTTAACATCTTAATTTAAGAATAATTACAGTTAAAAGTCATGCCTCAGATTTAATATTGCATTAGGTTTTAATGCATTAAGGAAACAAAGCTAAATAAGTCAACTGGGGTGTGGGTGGTAAGGAGTGGAAAAGACAATGCATTTGACCACTGTTAATATTGGTTATAACAAAAATTCTCTGAGTGCAATGGAGCCCAAGTAGATGCCCTATGAGTTGAATATAGAAATGTTAGTATTTGAGCTATGAACACTATTGTGGTGCTTTAGATCTTATTTATTTATTTAACACTATCTACTGTTTACTACTTTCAGACATGGACCAAAGCAGTGAAGGATGTATGAAAAAGATTAGCAGTGTGAATCTTGACAAACTTATAAATGACTTCTCACAGATAGAAAAGGTATGTAAAGATAGAAAACAATTGTAGTACATAGGGATACATGGAACAGATTTTGCCAAGGAAAGAAGTTGGGAAGGAAGAAAAATGTACCAAAAAATGATCAAGATAATAATATATTTTGCTATGCTCATCTCTCTCATTTTAAAAATCCATGTTTAAAATATATCTGGCTTTGACTCATTTATACTAATACATCAAAATGTCCCTAGGACAGGAGAACAAATAATTTATGTACTTTTGCCGAAGTTAAACAGAAAATACATATAGTAGTCCCCTTATCTGAGGTTTTGCTTTCTACAGTTTCAACCACGTGAGGTCAACCGTGGTCCAAAAATATTAAATGGGAAATTCCCAAAATAAACAATTCATAAATTTTAAATTCTGCACCATTCTGAGTAGCATGATGAAATTTTCCATTGTCTCTCTCAGTCCTGCCCAGGATGTGATTTATCCTTTTGACCAGTGTATCCATGTTATATAGACCAGTAGTCTGTTAGTCCCTTGGTAGCCACCTCAGTTATCAGAAGGGTGAGTACAGTACAATAAGATAATTCCAGAGAGAGAGAGAGACCACATTTATGTAACTTTTACTACAGTATATTGTTCTATTTTATTATTAGTTATTGTTATTAACCTCTTACTGTGCCTAATTTATAAATTAAACTTTATCATAGTTAGGTATGTAGAGGTAAAAATATAGTATATATAGGGTTCAGTACTATCTGTGGTTTCAGGCATCCACTGGAGGTCACGGAACATATCCCTCCATGGATAAAAAGGAATTGCTATACTTGAAAGCCTATATTGTCCAGGCCAGGCGTGGTGGCTTACGCCTGTAATCCCAGCACTTTGGGAGGCCGAGGCGGGTGAATCACGAGGTCAGATCGAGGCCATCCTGGCTAACACGGTGAAACCCCGTCTCTACTAAAAATACAAAAAGTTAGCCAGGCATGGTGGCGGGCTCCTATATTCCCAGCTATTTGGGAGGCTGAGGCAAGAAAATGGCGTGAACCCGGAAGGCGGAGCTTGCAGTCAGCCAAGATCGCGCCACTGCACTCCGGTCTGGGTGACAGAACGAGACCCCGTCTCAGAAAAAAAAAAAAAAAAAAAAAAAAAAAAGCCTACATTGTCCATAAATTCAGGAATGGTTTTAGTAAACATTAAAGTAAATGCATATTTCAATCTGTTATTATAACTACTCATTTTTTAGTATTTCCTATTCTATGTGTTCCATTTTCCTTCTCCTTTGCCTAAAAGCAAAGCCATTTAAAGTCTCTCTCCCCAACTCTGGACAAATGGTAGACCAAACCCACAAGTGTATATTGAGTTTATCCTTCCTCCTCTGCCTTCAACAGCTGCTGAAAAATGTAGATGGTTAAATGAAAGAATTGGGGAGTGACTTTGTGAAGCAAGAGTGGGAGGGAGACTAATACCTACTTCTATTTTCTCTTCTTTTCTTATAATTATTTTCTATTCCTTCTTTTCCTCAGCGCACACACACACACACACACACACAAAATGTCATAATGAAAGAATTTTTATGATCATGGGTATTTTGAAGTAACATGAACTTTTTTTAAACAGTGAAGTTAACTGTTCTTAACTGAGTGATTGCTAATATAATAAGAGATAAAAGAGAAAAGAATAAGCATTTTTGGTGGGAAAGGAGTTAGTGCAATGATTTTGGAAATTAATTTGGAAATATCTGTCATATTCTTAAACACTTTAAATAAGAAATAATTGTTCATTTTTGAAGTGAAGATGATATTGTGGCCATATTTTGAAAGAGTTATCTCTTGGAGATACATATGGATGGTAATATTAACAGATGAAATAACATAATGTCAGAGAGTTGCTTTGAGATCAGTTCGAAAGTGGATGGAGATACAGATGACATAAGACTGTTCATGAGTTGATTTTTGAAGCTGTTTGAAGAGCATATGGAGGCTTATACTAGTCACAAAAATACCCAAGAGATCAAGGTCAAGAATGTTTATTCATTACAAAAAGTAGAATATGGCCTCTCTCTCTTTCTCTCTCTCTCTCTCAGTAAGAGACTGGTTAAATAAATTACAGCATATTCAAAAATGAAACTCAATGTAGCTGTTAAAAAGAATGAGGTAGGCCGGGCACAGTGGCTCACGCCTGTAATCCCAGCACTTTGGTAGGCCGAGGCAGGTAGATTGCCTGAGCTCAGGATTTTGAGACCAGCCTAGGCAACATGGTGAAACCCTGTCTCTACTAAAATACAACAAATAAGCTGGGTGTGGTGGTGTGTACCTGTAATCCCAGCTACTCAGGAGAATTGCTAGAGCCCAAGAGGCGGAGGTTGCGGTGAGCCAAGATTGCCCCACTGTACTCCAGCCTGGACAACAGTGTGAGACTTCGCCTCAAAAAAACAAAAACAAACAAACAAAAAAAAAACAATGAGGTAGATCTATGTGGGTTTACATGACATCATCTCCCAGATAATAGTACTAAGCGGAACATCCAAGGCACAGAACAGAATATAATATGATTTCTTTCTACAGCTATACAGTCATAAAATATTTTGGAAACATATATAAGGAATTTTAACCATGGGACTGAGAGTTGAATAGTTAGAAAGAAAATGGTTCAAGTTAGATCATACTTTTACTTTTCGTTTATAACTGCTAGTCTATTTTAATATTTTACCATGTTACTTTTTCATTTAAAAATAAATTGGGAAGTGGGCTTATTTAAAATACAGTCATATATTGTTCAATGACAAGGATATGTTCTGAGAAATGCATTATTAGGCAATTTTGTCATTGTGTGAATGTTATAGAATATATTTACACAAACCTAAATGGTGTAGCCTACTACACACCTAGACTTTATAGTATAGCCTATTGCTCCTAGGCTACAAACCTGGACAGCATGTTACTGTAATGAATATTGGAGGCAATTGTAACATAATGGTAAGTATTTGTATATCTAAACATAGAAAACATACAGTAAAAATATGGTATAAAAGATAAAATTGGTACACTTGTAGAGGGCAGCACCACTGTTATATATGCAGTCTGTTCTTGATCCAAATATCTTTATGTAGTACATGACTGTATATGTATTTTTTATTAGACTTTCAAATATTAAGTGGTTTGTGTTTTCATTAGTCTGTATATACTTAATAAAAAATTAAACTAGCAGCATTGATTTGTTAATAATAAGTATTCTATTTCTTCTACAGAAAATGGTAGAAACCAATGGAAAGAACAATATACTGGACATTCAGTTGGAAAAGACTAACTGTCTATTAAAAGTAATGCAAGCAAAGGAGGTCTCAATTAAAGAAGGTTAGTTATTTGCTGCCTGAGGAATGCTAATTCTAATGAAAGTGTTTTTCAGTACAACAGTGACTAATATTACACCATATGTTTGTAAAGTATTTTAAGTCCACATAGAGCTTTCCAGATATCATCTCATTTGTATCCTTATTATAGCCCTGAAAGACATGTAAGATGGGTATTACTACTCTGCCTCACCTATGAAAAAACATAGAATGAAATAAGTTAAATAATCTTTCTGAGGCCGCTCAACTTTCTGAGGCCAAAAGAAATGGCCAATTGAAGTCTCAATACAGGCCTATAAAAACCATGGGGAAAATAATTAAATTGAATTTCTATTATAATTACATCAAAATAAATGTCAAATGTGTCAAAAATGTTTGTTAAAAGTGAAGTTGTACACATATATTGATTTGCTCTGTCAACTGAGAGGACCTAGAGGCAATAATTCCCCACTGACATTGAGCATACCTGGTTCCCAGATCTTGGTTCTTTATACCATTCTCTAATAAAAGGAACCAAGATTTTTTTGAGACATGGCTGATTATAACACTGAGGCAGGAAAGATGCACAATAAGCTTCAAGTATCTTATAAGGGCAGAAAGTAAGAAAGTCTTCAAAAAGGAAAAAACAAACAAAAAGCATCCCACAGTGATGGGAGTATGTTAAAAGGGAGACAAAAGCCAACTGAAAGAACCAAAGCTGGAACAACATGAGCTAGCCCAAAGTATAAAATAAACATCCATGAATCCTTACTGTTGTAAATAAATGATTTAATACATAAGCAATTGGGGAAGAAGAGACACATCTTCTGTGCAGAAGAATTGCAAATGACTTTTGTAGATATTTTGCCCTCAATGAGGAAGAGCATGGCTCCACACTCATTAATCGTGGGCTCAGTATAGTCAGTTTCTTTACTATAGTGAAGACACAGTATGAAAAGGGTGAGGGTAGGGGAAAAGTAACTACAAAGTGGAGAAGCCTGACAAATACTACCTCAGTTACATCATTAAGGTCAACATAAATAGTTATATAATATTGATAGTATACACTCTTGATATGATATGATAAAGATGGCACTTCTGTGGTCTTCTTCCCAAAACCCATAACCCTAGTCTAATCATGAGATAAATGTCAGAAAAATTCTCATAAAGAGACATTACAAAATATCTGATCAGTATTTGCAAAACTGTCAGAGTCATCAAAACTAAGGAAACTCTGAGAAATTATCACAGCCAATGTTTGAAGATATAGCCCTAAAAAGTAAAGTTTATTAAAAGTTAAAAAGATGAAACCACAGAAAAAATAGAAGAGGGATGTAGGGTTTTTATTTTTATAATGGAGAATGCCTTTCTAAGTGTATGGCACAGCATATGGAAACAATAAAAGAAAGGATTTGTACTTTTGACTCTAAAAAATTAATAAACTCTTTGGAGCAGTTTTAGGTTTACAGAAAAAAAATGAGTGAAATTACAGAGAATTTCCATATACTCTCTCACCCCACCACTTCCCTATTATTAATATCTTGCATTAGTATGACACCTTTGTTATAGTAGATGTGCCAATTGATACACTATTATTAACTAAATTTTGGCCAGACAGGGTGCTGTAATCCCAGCACTTTTGGAGGCCGAGGAGGGTGGATCACGAGGTCAGGAGTTCAAGACCAGACTGGCCAAGATGGTGAAACCTCGTCTCTACTGAAAATACAAAAATTAGCCAGGCACGGTGGTAGGCACCTGTAATTCCAGCTACTGAGGAGACTGAGGCAGGAGAATTGCTTGTATATTCAAACATTTGAAGAAGAAATAATACCAATCCTACTCAAACTGTTCCTAAAAATAAAGGAGGAGGAGAGAATACTTCCACACTCATTCTACAAGGCCAGTATTACCCTGATACCAAAATCTGATGAAGACACATAAAAAAAATAATAACTACTGGCCAATATCTCTGATGAATACTGATGTAAAAATCCTCAAAGTACTAGCAAACCAAATTTAACAATACATTAGAAAGATCTTTCATCATGACCAAATGGGATTCATCCCTTGGATGCAAGGATAGTTCAACATATGCAAATCAATCAATGTGTTACATCATCAACAGAATGAAGGCTAAAAATTATATGACCATTTCAAGTGATGCTGAAAAAGGATTTGATAAAATTCAACATTCCTTCATGATGAAAACCCTCAAAAAACTGGGATAGAAGAAACATAACTCAACATAATAAAAGCCATATATGACAGACCCAAAGCTAGTACCATACTGAATGGGGAAAAACTGAAATCCTTTCCTCTAAGATCTGGAACATGACAAGAATTTCGTCCACTGTCACACTGTTATTCAGCATAGTACTAGAAGTCCCAGCTAGAGCAATCAGACAAGAGAAAGATATAAAAGGCATCCAAATTGGAAAGGAAGAAGTCAAATTATTCTTGTATGCAGATGATATGGACTTACATTTGGAAAATCTAAAGACTCAACAGGAAAACTATTAGCATAAACAACTTCAGTAGAGTTGCAGAATACAAAATCAACATACAAAACTCCGTAACATTTTTATATGCCAACAGTGAACAACCTAAAATAGAAATTTAAAAAGTAATCCCATTTACAATAGCTAAAAATAAAATTGCATACCTAGGAATTAACCAACAAGTGAAATATCTCTATAATGAAAACTGTAAAACATGGATGAAAGAAATTGAAGAGGACACCAAAAAATGGAAAAATATTCCATGTTTTTGGATTGGAAGAATCAATATTGTTAAAATACCCATACTATTCAAAGGAATCTACAGATTCAATGCAACGCCTATCAAAATACCAGTTTTGGTTATGTGAAAAGACCAAATCTATGTCTGACTGGTGTGCCCCTGAAAGTGACGGGGAAAATGGAACCAAGTTGGAAAACACTCTTCAGGATATCATCCAGGAGAACTTCCGCAACCTAGTAAGGCAGGCCAACATTCAAATTCAGAAAATACAGAAAATGCCAAAAAGATACTCCTCGAGAAGAGCAACTCCAAGAGACATAATTGTCAGATTCACCAAAGGTGAAATGAAAGAAAAAATGTTAAGGGCAGCCAGAGAGAAAGATCGGGTTACCCACAAAGGGAAGTCCATCAGACTAACAACAGATCTCTCAGCAGAAACTCTCCAAGCCAAGTGATCTCATTGTTCAGTTCCCGCCTATGAGTGAGAACATGCAGTGTTTGGTTTTCTGTTCTTCTGATAGTTTGCTAAGAATGATGGTTTCCAGCTGCATCCATGTCCCTACAAAGGA
>NW_012117188.1:1427106-1427683 GCF_000951035.1 Colobus angolensis palliatus
ATGCACATGTACCCTAGAACTTAAAGTATAATAATAATAATAAATAAATAAATATTTAATCCAAAAAAAAAAAAAGAAACTCTCCAAGCCAGAAGACAGTGGGGGGCCAATAGTCAACATTCTTAAAGAAGAGAATTTTCAACCCAGAATTTCATATCCAGCCAAACTAAGTTTCATAAGGAGAAATAAAATCCTTTACAGACAAGCAAATGCTTAGAGATTTTGTCACCGCCAGGCCTTCCCTACAAGAGATCCTGAACGAAGCACTAAAAATGGAAAAGAACAACCAGTACCAGCCATTGCAAAAACATGCCAAAATGTAAAGACCATCGATGCTAGGAAGAAATTGAATCAACTAATGAGCAAAATAACCAGCTAATATCATAATGACAGTATCAAGTTCACACATAACAATATTAACTTTAATGTAAATGGACTAAATGGTTCAATTAAAAGATACAGACTGGCAGATTGGATCAAGAGTCAAGACTCATCAGTCTGCTGTATTCAGGAGACCCATCTCACATGCAGAGACATACATAGGCTCAAAATAAAGGGATGGAGGAAGATCTACCAA
>NW_012117188.1:1431163-1478481 GCF_000951035.1 Colobus angolensis palliatus
TTAATGGGTACAGCACACCAACATGGCACATGTATACATATGTAACAAACCTGCACGTTGTGCACATGTACCCTAGAACTTAAAGTATAATAATAATTTTTTTAAGTCAAAAAAAGAAAAAGAAAAAAATAAGAAAATAATTTATCTAGGTTCCATTGTAGAAAAATGTGGTGAGCGCGCCTCCTTGTGTTCAAGTTTTGAAAATACACATTTTTGAAATATTCAGTTGCTGGGTTCTGTTTTCAATTTACAGATTACTGAGGTATCTTCTGTCGCTATATTCTATGAATCACTGGATTCATTACTGTAAAAGGCACAAAGTCAAGTGATGGCAGAGTCTGTCTATGCCTCTTTAATTTTTGAATTCTAGCAGCTAGCACAGTGACACTCATGAAGCAGATTCTCAGCTAATTTCTGTCAAATGTAATTTAACCATTATTCTCTTACTGGGAAATAGCAAGATAGAGAAAATGGAGGATGATGGGAACTTTGAGTAGATGGTGGGGATGGTGGGGATGGTGGGGATGGTAGGGATGGTAGGGATGGTAGGGAGAGCAGGGAGGAGTGAAGAGCCACAGTAGCAAAACCTTATATCATCATAAAGCTTTAAACTTCTGCAAAATACTTTCATTTCTGTCAGCATAGTTGAAAAAGTACATGAGGCTGAGTGTAAAATCTCTAATTAAAAGGTGAAAAGTTTTGAATTCTCCCTTCACAGTATTGGTTCTTTCATTCAGTCGACAAAATATGTGTTATTTTCATACCAGAGGTTCTCTACTTACCCCTTATCTGCTTCAGCTTACTGTGATATTACCTGTCAACCCAATTATCACTGAACAAATATCTGTGGATTGCCTACTATGGATCACAAGTGTTCTAAACAGTAGGAAGCAATGGTAAGCAAAACAAAAAATAGTCTCCTGATAGCCAAATGGACTTCTAACGTAATAGAAATTACCACTACTGTTGCTGTCCATCTTGGCTGTTGCTGGTGGTAACCAATAGTGAAGACTTGTATGTGCATGTCAAGGCTCTAATATTTGCAATGAAACTTCTGTCTTCTATTATGTCAGCAGCCACTGACAACAAAGTTGTTGAAGCCTTGGAACACTACTTATTGAGGTTTTTACTCCTTTTATTGCTAATCTCTTGCTCTAAGACTCAAGCATAAGTACTAAGAGGACAGACTGGAAGACAGAGTAAGAAAAGCATTCTCTTATACCACACAATTGTACCACACATTGTCTTATACCAAAACAATATAATTTGACTCCCTTTCCTTAGGATGTTCTTTCATGGAAGATTTGCATGGACATTCTTCTTATAGTTCCCCAGACATATGCAGTTATGCCTTACTACTTAGGGCAGAGATTGCTTAGGCACATGGTAGGATCCATACTACTGTGCTTTAGGAAAGTCATTACCAAGTTTTGAAATTCATTTGGCTTAATGAGTGAGTTAAAAGTAAAGGCTCATACCTGTAGTCCCAGCACTTTAGGAGGCTGAGGGGGGTGGATCACCTGAAGCAGGTGGATTACTTGAGGTCAGGAGTTCGAGACTGGCATGGCCAACATGGTGAAACCCCGTCTCTACAAAAATACAAAAAGTAGCCAGGCATGATGACACGTGCCTGTAATCCCAGCTGCTCAGGAGACTGAGGCAGGAGAATCACTTGAACCTGGGAGGCAGAGGTTGCAGTGAGCCAACATCGTGCCACTGCACTTCAGCCTGGACGACGGGGCAAGACTCTGTCTCAAAAAAAAAAAATTATGTTTTTTCTTTCTATAATTTTCTTTAAGGTGCTTGGCTGCTTTATTAAGATCTTATAATTTCAAATTAAATATTATTATTATTATTTTTAGAGACAGGGTCTTGCTCTGTCACCCGGGCTAGAGTGCAATGGCGTGAGCATAGCCTCCTGCAGCCTTGAACTCTTGGGTTCAAGTGATCCTCCTGCCTCAGCCTCTTGAGTCTATAGGACTATAAGGCACACATCACCATTGCCTGGCTTAAATATTATTTTATTTTAATAATTTCAACTGAAAATAATTCCAAAATGAAAGCAAGGGATTTTAAAATAAATTTATCTTTTATGTTTTAGAATGTGCTACTCTTCATAATATAATTAAAGGGCTACAACAGACCATTGAATGTCAACAGAATTTGAAAGGTAAGCTAGAGAAAAAAGTAAAATCTAAAAAAGCATTGTTTATTTGAGCACCTTTAAAAATGGGAAGCTTTTACATTGTTGATAATAAGTTTCAATTTATCAGCTAAAAGTGGACATCTTACTACTTAAAAATACTTTCCTAGATGATTATGAAATAAGAAATGCTATGCTGAACAGAACAATTCAGTCATGTTCTGATAGTGACATAAAGGGATGTTTTATATAGGTCATATAGTTATTACCTTAACAAGTTTAGAAATCGATTTATTCTCAGTAGCATTGTTGGTCTTTAATAACCCTGTGTTCAGTTTTGAAGAGTGGGTATTACTAGTTAAACCATAATTTTTTATTTAAACCACAGTGATAGTTTACCATTTAATTTTTTTGTCATAGACTAAGACTGTACTTGTGTAAGTGAAGTCAACACATTCAGCTTATCTTATTTTTAACAAACATTTTAATCAAACAGGCCTATCATTCACAAAACAGACCAAGCAAGTATTTTGTGCTGTTCTGACTCAGCTGTGATGGCTGAGATTTTTTTCTGCTATATCAGAGATTAAACTAAATTGCCTTAAAGGCCCCTTCCACATAAAACTCACATCAAATAAGCATTTCTCATCTTAGACCTCTGCCTTTATTTTAAAACAAGCACCTTATATATGTGAGATAAAATATTGATCTTATATGAGATTCTTGTAATTTGGAGTGTTAAAAAAGGGCACTCGTGCTCCTATTTCAATGCCAGGGCTCAAAACAACTTTTCCCTTCCTTGTGACTAAAATACCACACTCAGCTGGGTTCTCTAATCTGTTCCATAATCTACATGTCTGTTTTTTTTAACAGTGCTATACTGTTCTGATTATTGTAGCTCCATAATATATTTTGAAATTAGGTAGTGCAATGGCTCCAGGTTTGTTCTTTCTACTCAAGATTTCTTGGGCTATTTGAGGTCTTTTGTGATTCCATATGAATTTTAAGATTGTTTTGTCTACTTCTGGAAAGAATGTCATTGGCATTTTGATAGCGATTGCAGTAAATATGCAGATCATTTTAGATAGTATGGACATTTTAACAATATTTTAACAATTTTAACAATATTAATTTTAACAATATTAATTCTAATCTATTTATCTGTGTCTTCTTTCATTTCTTTCATCAATGTTTTATTACTTTCAGTGTACAAGATTCTCACCTTCTTTGGTTAATTCTTAAGTATTTTTATTGCCATTGTTAATAGGATTGTTTCTTAATTTCCTTTCCAGATATTTTGTAATTTGTATATAGAAATGTGATCGATTTTTGTATGTTGATTTTGTGTAGTGCAACTTTACTGAATCTGTTTATTAGTTCTAATAGGTTTTCTAAGTATATAGTCACGTCATCTGAGAATATAGATAATTTTCTTCTCTTCTGATTTGGATGCCCTTTATGTCTTTCTCTTTCCAATTGCTCTGTCTAGGATTTCCAGCAAATATGTTGAAAAGAAGTGGCAAAAATGCTAAACACATTCCTGAACAATCGAGTCAAAGAATCAACCAAAGGAATTTTTAAAATATCTGAGACAAATGAAAACACAACATACCAAAACCTATAGGATACAGCAAAAGACATTTTAATGGGGAAGTTTATGGCTGTAAAGCCTAAATTTAAAAGGAAAAAATATATATATATCCAATAAGTAATCTATCTTTATGCCTCGAGGAACTAGAAAAAAAAAATTAAGCCCAAAGGTAATCAAAGGAAAGAAATAATGAAGATTACAGGAAAAAACAATCAAATAGAAGATTAAAAAAAAAAACAGAAAATTTAACAAAACTAAGAGTTTGTTTTTTTGAAAAAATAAAATTGACAAACCCTTGGCTACACTGAAAAAAAAAGAAAGATGTCAGTAAATAAAAGCAGAAATGAAAGAGAAACCTATACAACTGTTGTCTTGGGGGAGTGAGGAGGATAATAAGGGACTATTAAAAGCAACTATATGCCAACAAACTGGAAAACCTAGAATAAATAGTCAAATACGTAGGAACATACAACCTGCCAAAACTAAATCAGAAATAGTCAGAACACACAATAACAAATAAGGAGATTGAGTAAATAATAAAAAATATCCCATCAAAAAAAGCCCAGGATGAGGTGGCTTCATGGGGAATTCTATTAAACACTCAGAGAAAAAGTAATACCAATTTTTCTTAAACTCTTTCAAACAATAAAAGCAAAGAGAACACTTCCAAACTCATCTATGAGGCCAGCATCACCCTGACACCAAAATTAGACAAAGACACTGCAAGGAAAGAAAATTACATCCCAATATCCCTGATAAACACAGACTCAAAAATCCTCAATAAAATGCCATCAAATAAAATTCAACAGCCCATTAAAAAGATCATATATCCTAACCAAGTGGGATTTATCCCTGAGATGCAAGTATGGTTCTGTATACACAGATCAATCAATGTGATACACCATGTGATTTCTATTTATTATCAAAATGAGTAGGAAAAAAACACATAAACACCTCAATAGATACAGAAAAAACATTTGACAAAATTCAACATCCACTGATGAATTAAAACTCTCACAAAATAAGTATACATAGAGAAGATAATAGGCATGGAAGGATCTTGCCTTAACACAATAAAGGCCGTAAATGAAAAGCTCACAGCTAACATCATAAAGAATGGGAGAAAACAGAAAACTTTCTCTTTAAGATCCAGTACAAAACAAGTACAAGTTTTTAAACAATCATTCTTGGCCGGGCGCTGTGGCTCACGCCTGTAATCCATATCCTGGCCAACATGGTGAAACCCCGCCTCTATTAAAAAAAATACAAAAATTAGCTGGGTGTGGTGGCGCTTGCCTGTAATCCCAGCTACTCAAGAGGCTAAGGCAGGAGAATCACTTGAATCAAGGAGCTGGAGATTGCAGTGAGCCAAGATCACGCCACTGCACTCCAGCCTGGCCACAGAACAAGACTCTGTCTCAAACAATAAAAAAATAAAATAGCCATTCTTAAAAATGAATATTGTATGATGACTCTTGCAAATAAATGATAATTCATTGAGTTCACTTTCCCAATGCTTTTACAAGCCTTGATTGAGCAAGGTGATAGATAAGAACTATCTATATTTGACCATTTTCATCCAATTGATTGCCAAGATAGTATGATTAATCTGCTTATTTAAGCTACCCAGTGGTTTCCTTTCCAATAGCTCTTTTCTCTCCTTAATAGGAAACTGTTTTGCATTTTCAGACATTCACCCTTTATTCACTTAACCATATGCCTCAGGGAACGCTGATTGCATTCAAACTCCAAGGGAGTTCTTTTGGAATAATTTTCCTCTCTCCCAAGAGATGGACTGTGTTGTTCTGGTTGTTATAAGACTGTATATAATGCCTAAAATTGTTGCAGATTTCTTGTCTCTAGTCTAAAACTCATGTCAGCAGGATGATTTTGGAGGACAGCAAGAAAAGTAAACTAAAAGGATCTGGTTTTTTGGTAACATTATTGAGCCGATTAATCAATTACTCTTTGGGTTTAAGAAACTTTTCAGTTACAATGAGAGAAATGCTACCTTCCTTTAGTCTTATCAATGAATCTTTCCAGTAGGGACTTAAGGATTATGTAAAAGACAATTCAATGAGATGCAGAAAAAATTGCAATTCTTATTTATCTTTATTTTTATCTGAAAATTCAAAGCCAATCATCTTACAAAAATTTAATAACTAGGATAATATTCCTTTTTCTATGTGTAAGTTAATTATATGTCACGTGTGATACACAAGGTTCTTCTTTCTCTGAGGAGAATGGGAGTTCTAAAACTGAACAATTGCATGTTTGCTTTTTCCCCTAATTTCAGTGTATGGCCATGTAGTACAGTTTATGTGTATCTGGATAAGAGGATTAATAGATAAAAGTAGTTAGTTCTAATCAAACTAATCCTTCCAAAATGGACAAATAGTTTTAAAAAATAAAACATATATTGAGGACAATAATAATGACAATAATGCAAGCACAAGCCAACAATAAGAAATTATCAGAGCTGTCACTTCTACCCCCATACAAGCTCTTTATCAGACATATTAAGTTAAAAAGTAATCAAAGTCTATTAGACTTGATAAAATGTCAGCCAGCAGTGGCCAATTAACTGATTTTGGAAAATTAATTTATGGAAAAACCATTGTATCTTTAGAAATGGTTCCACCATTAAGCAACTTCAGGGCTAAAAATGTGTCACTTTTAAGTATTCTCACTTGCACATAAAACTTGGAAATAGAATTCTAACTTTAATGAAAATCCTTCAAATGCACCTCACGTTTCTGGTAAAACATATAAGGATCTCAGAAGTTGTCATTCCCTGCTAACAACAAGTAATACATTGAGCAAACTGAAAAATCAACAATTCTTAGACTCTTTTGATCACAGAAGTGAGGTCACAGGACAGATTGATGCACCTAAAATTGGAGACAGGGAGGCAGATTCAGAAAATCACAACTTACAAGAACAGCAACCTCCCTGTTTGTCAGGCTGGGAAACCCTAAAATGTAATTTTAATGAATTGCAGGAGGCTCACTGTGGTCAAGTCTAAGAGATTAAAAATTTCAGGGGACCCAAGCCCCTACAGTTTTGTAAGTTTTACCTGTAAGAGCTCTACTAAGATCTCATAGTTAAGATATGGGAAAAATCCCCTCATGTTGTCGGCCAGAGGAGAGGAAAAGTAACCATTTTGAAATAATCGACAGCTTCTGGTCTTAAGAAAGCCTGACTCAAAAGAAGCTGTTTTATCTGAACCTAAACTACTGGGGTTTTAGCCAAGGATAAGCTGCCTTAGGGGAGGAAAATATCCTATTTCAGCTCCCCCTAGCCTTGCCAACTCCAGCCCACTCTAGTCATCCCATCTCACCAAAGGGGAGAGGGACTGAGAAGCATGTGGGTAACTCACAGTCCAAAGACACAGGCTTACTGAAAGACTGAGACCTAATCATAGGACTATACAATGCTTCTCCTTCCCCAACACCTTATCATCAAATCACTAAAGGCCTGTTTACTGGTGCTTGGTCTTGAGCTTTGTACAAAAAAATTACAAGGCACACTAAAAAAAAAAAAAAAGTAAACAGTTTGAAGAGCCAGAGAGAGCATCAAAACCAGACACAGAAATGGCAGGGATATTGGAATTATTAGACCAGAAATTTTTTAAAAACTATGGTTAATATTCTAAAGGCTCTAAACACAAATGAAGAATGCCTTTGTTGAACTCATTAGTAGACTAGACATAGCCTAATGAAAAGAATTTTTCAGTATCAGGAAAGACTCTCTAAGCTTGAGAATATGTCAATAGTAACTTCCAAAACTGAAAAGAAAAAAAAAGACTAGGAAAAAAGTAACAAAATATTCAAAAACTGTGTAATAACTACAAAAGCCATAACAAACACCTAATGGGAATACCAGAAGGAAAATAAAGAAAGAAAGGAACAGAAGAAGCATCAGAAGCAATAATGACTGAGAATTTCCCCTAATTAATATCAGATACCAAACCACAGATCCAGGAAGCTCAGTGAACACCAAACAGGGTAAATGCTCAAAAAACTACCCATAGGTATGTCATATTCAAACTGTAGAAAATAGAAAACAAAGAAAAAATTTTGAAACAAGAGTGAGGAAAATTCTTTGCCTATAGAGGACAGACCAAAGATAAGAATTATACCCAGCTTCTTCTCAGGAACCATGCAAGCAGTAAAGGAGTAGAGTGAAATATTTAAAGTGCTGAGAGAGATAGAATAAAACGCCAACCAATAATTCTTCATCCTGCAAACTTATTGTCCAGAAAGGAGAAATAAAGACTTTCTTAGACAAACAAAAATTGAGAGTATTTGTTGCAAGTATACCAGCCTTGCAGGAAGTGATGAAAGAGGAGAGAAGCAAAATGATATAGGCCAGAAACTTGGATATACATAGAAAGGAGGAACATTACAGAAGGAATAAGTGAAGGTAAAATAAAAACTTTTATTTTTCTTATTCTCAATTGATCTAAAAAGATAACAGTTTATTCAAAATATAGCAACAATGTATTATTAAGTAATTATAGCTTATGCATAAGTGAAATGTATGACATCAGTGACATAAAGAATGAGAGGAAGGAATTATGAATACTTTAGTATAAAAGACTTGTACTACCTGAGAAGCAGTATAATGGATTTGAAAGTGGACCTGAATTCATTGTAAATGTATATTGCAAACTCTAGGACAATCACTAAAAAAACTAAAAATTGAAGTATAACGGATTTGCTAAAAAAGAAGAGAAAATGAAATCACATAAAATACTCAAAATCACAAAAGGCAGAAAAAGAATAGAAGACAAACATAGGATCAAAGAACAAGGTCTATGAATAGAAAACAGTAACAAATACGGTAGATATTAATCCAACTTTATCAAAAAGCACTTTGAAAATCAATAGCCTAATACACAGTTTACAAGACAGAGATTATCAGAGTGGATCAAAAAACATTACCCAACTATATGCTTTCTACAAAAAAAGTCTACTTTAAATATAAAGGCATATATAGATTAAAAGCTAAGGGCTGGAGAAAGATATGCTGTGCTAACACTAAGAACACTGGAGTAGCTATATTCATTTCAAACAGCAGATTTTAAAGCATGAAAAATTATCCAGGACAAAAAGGGGTATTACATAATGATAAAAGGATTAATTCTCCAAGAAGATATAAAATTATTTTATATATGCATCTAGCAAAGGCATCAAAAATATGTGAGTCAAAGACTGATAGAACTGGAAGGAGAAATAGATGACTCCACTATTGTAGTTGAAGATTTCAACATTCTTCTATCAGGAAATCAGTAAGGACACAGCTGGAATCAACAATACCATCAATCAATTGACTATAATGGACATCTACAGACTATTTCATCCAACAACAGCAGAATACACATTCTCCTCAAACTTAGTGAATACTCACCAAGATAGATCCCATTGTGGCTTATAAAACACACCTTAACAAATTCGAAAGACCAGAAATCATACGGTGTCTGCTGTCAGGCCACAATGGAATTACAGTAGACATCAAAAACAGAAAGATAGATGAAAAATCTGAAAATATATGCAGATTAAAGAATACTTTTAAATAATACAGTGGTCAAAAAATAAATATCAACAAATTTTAAAATATTTTGAACTAAATAAAACTGAAAATACAATTTATTAAAATTTGTGAAATGCAGCAAAAACAGTGCTTACAGAGAAATTTATAGCATTAAATTGTGTATATGAGAAGACAAGAAAAAGCTAAAATTAATTTAAGCATCCACTGTAGGAAATAAGAAAAAGGAGAACAAATTAAATCCAAAGTAAGTAAAAAAAGAAATAATAATAAAGCAGAAATTAGTAAAATTGAAAACAAGAAATCAATAGAGAGCAATGAAACTAAAAGCTGTTTTTTTTGAAAAGATCAATAAAATTGACAAGTCTCTAGCCAGATGAACTAAGGAAATAGGAGAAATTACACAAGTAATGATATCAGAAATGAAAGAAAGGACATCACTACAAATGTCATGTTCATTAAGAGGATAATAAAGGAGACCAGCCTGGCCAACATGGTGAAACCCCATCTCTACTAAAAATACAAAAATTAGCCAGGCGTGGTGGTACGCACCTGTAATCCCAGCTACTCAGGGGCACAGGAAGGAGAATAGCTTGAACCCAGGAGGCGGAGGTTGCAGGGATCCAAGATCGCACCATCGCACTCCAGCCTGGGGGACAAGAGTGAGACTTCATCTCAATACTTAAAAAAAAAAAAAAAAAAAAAAAAAAAAAAAAAGAGGATAATAAAGGAATACTCTGAACAAATGATAACCTATGTGAAATGGACTAATTTCTTGAAAGACACAATCTGACAAACTGAAGCCATCATCAAGATTAAGATTTGTATTAAATATGACCCTTAAAAATGTAACACTTTTCCTATCATTTTCTCATCACAACCTTTGAAAACTAATTGATTTTAGATTTTTACTTAATTTTAATACTTTGATATAACATCCCTGCAAGTTTTATATGTGGACCCTGTTTCCAAGGCTCCTCTCAAGCCTTCCTAAAGCATTGTTCAGATAATGTCAAAAATCTTTACTGATTTGTCGTTGTTTTGTTTGGCTAATTCTTAGTTTTGTTTATAGTCAAGGTTTTAATTTTAATACTGTGATTTAATACCTCTGCAATAGTTTCATAAGTGGACTCTGTTTCCAAGGCTCCTCTCAATGTTACTCTACTACAAAAGAAACCTTCCTAAAAGCAGATAATGTCAAAAATCTTTACTGATTTGTTGTTTTGTTTAACTACTTCTTGGTTGTGTTTATAGTTAAGGTTGTAGAGGAGAAATTGTAATAGGATGTCTAGTGAGGCTTTTCCTGTTCACCTGGAATTAGTGACTAGGGCCCATGCCACAATTAACAATAAAATAGCTACATATTTCCACATTCTGATGACATCTGCTAAAAGGTTGCCAAATGTTGGAGTGAGTCCAGACTCTGCATATATTTGCTACAAGCACCTAAAGGACTGGAACCTCGAGGTTAAATAGAGAATTTTTTGCCTCTCCTTATTTCTTGTATCCATCCCCCAAGAAATGACCCAGAGGAAAGACAGGGAAGAGCAACTAAGGAGCAAACTAAGACTTCTTTCCCACCTCTGTTGACTCTTTACAGCTACTGATCTAGCCAGTTGGATAAGGATCATGAAAACTTTCAATCAAATAGGAAATTACAGTTTTAAATTGACCTGGATGTTTAGTAATCAAAATTAATCACAGGGTTTTTAAAATTTGTTAAAAATATTATTAAAGTATTGTTTTCAGTTACCCAAACCAGAAACCTAAAAAGAAAAAGTTCCCCCTTTCTCTTTTACCTCCTTTAACTAAAGGATCACTAAATTCCTAGGTAATTCTATCATCTAAATAATAATTCTCCTCATTGCTTCCTTTTTTCCATACTGCCACTGACGTAATTTAGGTTCCTGTTATCTCTTACTTGACGTATACTTAGTAATATCCATTCCTCTAGGATCAAAACCCTCTCATTCATCATCCACATTGCCGGATAATCGTTTTAGCATGTAACTCTCTTTATTTCACTTCTGCACCGTTCAAAATTCTTTGGTGACTCCCTGTAACCTGTAAAACCAAAATCCAAAATGTTTATCTAGTATATGTCTACCTAGTGATAGGATCCCAACGTATATAGCAGCTCCTGCTCATACTTTTTTTTTTTTTTTTTTTTTTTTTGAGACAGAGTCTCACTCTGTCGCCCAGGCTGGAGTGCAGTGGCCGGATCTCAGCAGCTCACTGCAAGCTCCGCCTCCTGGGTTCCCGCCATTCTCCTGCCTCAGCCTCCCGAGTAGCTGGGACTACAGGCGCCTGCCACCTCACCCGGCTAGTTTTTTGTATTTTTTAGTAGAGACGGGGTTTCACTGTGTTCGCTAAGATGGTCTCGATCTCCTGACCTCGTGATCCGCCCGCCTCGGCCTCCCAAAGTGCTGGGATTACAGGCTTGAGCCACCGCGCCCTGCCCTCCTGCTCATACTTTACACTTCAACAATACCATACTTGAATTGTAGTTTTTCCAAACTGTATTCACTCAAGCCCATGGACTTCTGTGCAATTTTCTGTATTTAGAATGCTCTTTCTTAACATGGGGTAAGCCTATCACTTAAATCTCATCTCAAGTAGCTTTTCTTCTCCTTTCCTGACTTCAAGCTGCCCTAGGTTTTCTTTTTGCAGGTTCCTGTAATATTTCCGATATACTGCCATTAAAGAGTAATTATCATAGCATATTATAACTACTAACACATTTGACTCAGCAGTAGGCTGTAAGTTCTTTGAAGAGCAATAACTGTTTTCACTTTCATATTTTCAGTGTCTAGCGTGGTGCCTGATGTGTAGCAGCTGCTGGATGCATGTTTGTTGAATGCATACATAATGGAAGCTAAAATGTTAAACATATTTTCGTATTAATTGGAAAGTGCTATATATTATGATGTTCTTTGATTATTCTTACACAGGTGAAAATGAACAACTAAAAATAAGTGCTGATCTTATACAAGAGAAGTTGAAGTCTCATGAACAGGTGAGTTTATGTATCATTCTATTCAGTCAAGTCCCTGTGGAGATTTATCTTTTCAAATTAGGGCGAAAAAAGAGGTTTTTAAATTAATAAACACAGCCAAGTATTTGTGGGTATGGGTGTGTGTGGAGATATGCGTATATATGCCAAAATCTGTAGTAAATGACAATTTGTTTTCAAAGCAATACAAGTTTTAAGAGTTTTATTTTTACAAAATATAACGTACTAACATATAACATGCATAACTTTTTCTTTCTACCAAAAAGAGATGCGGTTATTTTGCTACATATTTTTCAATTATGTTAATAGAGTTTTTACTCTAGTAAACTCTATTTGTTACTACTTGTGAACTTTTTTATTATAATGTAAATGAATCTGTACTCTTTATGATTTGGGTAATCATTACACCATTCAAATACAGGGGGCATTTCATGTGGATCACAAATTATTTATCTCCCAGGAGCCACCATAACCTCTGATACTTTTCGTTGTCTCCTGTAGGAACAGTGCAGTGACAGCAGTTGTAGAACACATGAACAGTGTCTAAAAAGCATAAAAGATGCTAAATAAATGTCAGTTCCCTCTACTCTTTGAGAGGTTCATTATACTACCTCATCGCTCAAGAGCTAATATGTCAAATTCTAGCAGACAAAAGATCCTCAAAACTCAGTTTGAATCTACAGGAGCCTTCAACTTGAAGAATCTTCTCTAAATTCAGTCTGGTTCCTCATCTGAGGACCCTCTGAAGAAACCTGCCCAGAACTTCTGGTTAATACTCTACAGTAATAAGTAGTATTCTGGCTATGCTCTTAGAAAATGTAGCTTTTCATCACCAATTTTGAGGTGGTTTTTAAGTATTTCTGGAATGAATCCTACCCTTTCTCCCCCTTTCTTGTCCTTTTTCCCTTTGTTCTTTCCCAACCCCTTTCATATATTGACTCTAGATCTCAACAATAGATGCTAAAGTCAGATTGTAATTGAGGTGGGGAACTAGGGGGAGAAAATTTTACCACTTTCCTTTCTAAAACTTCAAGCACTAGGATACTGCTTTGTCATATCATAGGAATGTTTGGAGGGGAAGAAATTAAAGAGAAAACACCACAATCCGAGAGTCTGAATTTCTTACTTAGGGGTTGTTCAAAGCAAACTATGACAGTGCAAATTTGCTAATTCAAAACCTCTGAACACATCTAAAATTCTCCATTGTTCATGGAGAACAACTCCCCAGGAACAAACTCAGGAGGTACTCCATAGCAGTATTTGTGAGAATAGAAGGATTTTGCAACTTGCATAGAGAGAATCATTGTTTTATATATCAAGAGTGAAACTAGAGGTTATTCCTTGGAATTTAAAGTTCAGAGAAACCATATGAAAAGAAGACAATCAATTGTAACCTATTAGGGATTAGTCTCCTTAGAAAAATGAAAAGATTACATTTTTTAGGAATGGCACAGGCTAAAATGGAAGAGAAGATCTAGTGAGATACAGCTTGACTTAACCCAGATAGAATAGTCTTCATGCCTGGAGGCTGGAATGCAAATCCTGGGTCTTACCGAATTACTGCATGCATTCCACTTTACTGGTGACATCTTCCTGTGGCAAAAATCAGTGGAGAATAGAAAGGTGCATAGGTTTGTCTCTTGTGGTTTCTCAGAGCAGGAACAGCTTAGTGCACACAGTTGTCAGTAGTTTATAAAAGCTTCTCTGTAGTTGCCCATCTAGAAATCTAGATACATAGAAAATGGCAATTTGTGGGATTGCCCACTGGGTTCACCTGCCCAGTTTTAATCAGAGCCAAGAAGTTGAATACCTTTGTCCATTCCTACAAGTTTTCTGGCAGGATAAGTAGAACAAACAGGAATCCATACTAAATCTCTTGAACTGAGATAATATGGAGGAATGTATGCCTATTTTTAATAGTAGGCATATAAGCCAGCGTGTCTTGACCTGTTTAAAATGTTTTAACCTCCTCAATACCATGAAATATCTATTAAAAGCTATGAATCCTCACTGAGAAAAATGCACACACACACACACACACACACACACAGATAAATACGTGTATAATTTTACATTAAATTTTGGAAGTTGATCAAAAGCCTAATCACGGGGTCCAGGTTAAGAGTTCTGACCTAAGTAATTCTTATTGGCACTCCCATTCATTCAAGAAATATATATCAAGATATATGTGTGTGTGTATATATATACATGTATTTGCACACAATGGGTTGGGAATACAATGGTGAGCCCCAGCTTTTAGGTATTAGAGGCTTTTATTGATCTCTTGCCTTTATTATTGTCTTTTAACTACTATCATACTTAACTTTTATTCTTCCTACTTTCCTTTTCTCTTGCCTACATTTTAGTCCTCTGAATAATTTCTTCATGTGGGACCATACTCCCGGTAAAGTTGTAAAATTTATCTTCACAATTGTAGTAAAATAACTGTCTTCCATCACCACTCTCAATGCTCCTCTCCCTGTTCTTAGCATAATAAATCACCCCATCCTTCAACAACCTCAGAAGCTAATCTCAGGCAGCTGTCAAGCACTTTGCAAATCCCAAATTCATCTTTCTCTCTATGCCTCCTCATAAAACATACCCTTACCACGGGTAATGCCTAATCTTGCTTTGGGAATTAGGAATATTTATATAATTTTTGGAAACAGAAGTTCAGCCTTCATTCAAAGAGACTCATCTTACATTATAGTAAGCTTGCTAGCTATTGAACAGTGCCTTTCGTTGGCTCTAATGTGTAGTTTTGGCTTATATTGAACATGCCTTAATTCTGTAGTGGCATTTATTCATAAAATTAAATATTTTGAGCATACTTAATATTCTAAACCCTGGTGATGAGTATCCAGAGAGCAAAGACAAAAAAGCCATTGTTTCTGTATTATCTTTATCTTATCTCCTTGGATCAGAAATTGATATTTCTTATGGAATTCATGAAGCAGAGAGTAGAGTGGTGGTTAGGCTGTGGTGGAGGGGGCAATTGGGGAAATGTTGATGAAAGGATAAAAATTTTAGTTGGAAAGGAGGAATAGACTCAGGAGAGCTATTGTACAATTTGGTGATTGTTATCAATAACGATGTATCATATACTTCAAAATTGCTAAGAGAGTAGTGTTTTAATGTTCTCACCACAAAAAAGTGATAAATATGTGAGGTATTTAACATATATTTAACATATCCATAATATAGATATGTTAATTGACTTGAGTTAGACATTCCACAATGTATACATATATTAAAACATCATGTTGTACATCATAAATATAATTTTTAATTTTCAAATTAAAATTTTAATTTTTTTTTTTGAGATGGAGTCTCGCTCTGTCGCCCAGGCTGGAGTGCAGTGGTGCCATCTTGGCTCACTGCAAGCTCCAGGGCCTCCCAGGTTCACGCCATTCTCCTGCCTCAGCCTCCCAAGTAGCAGGGACTACAGGTGCCCACCACCATGCCCGGCTAATATTTTTTGGATTTTTATTAGAGACGGGGTTTCACCGTGTTAGCCAGGATGGTCTCAATCTCCTGACCTCGTGATCCGCCTGCCTCAGCCTCCCAAAGTGCTGGGATTACAGGTGTGAGCCACTGCGCCCAGCCAAAAATGTAAATTTAAATTGAAAAATAAATACTTTATACATATAAAAAATAAAATAAAATGGGTCTATCTCAAAGCTGATTATTCAAACAATGAACAATTTTTTCCTTGTAGATATGATAACTTTTAATTATTAGAAAAGTGAAATTGTTCATTTATATTACATTTATAGTACCTTTTTTAAAAGTAATATAAATGGAGAATTTTTAAAGTATTTAAAAAGTAATATGAATGGAGAATTTCACCTTTCTAGGAATCAAAAGTTATATACACATATTTACATTTTAAAAATTAATATATATTTTAATCTTTAGGAATATAAGAATAATATTGTCAAACTTGTAAGTGAAATGAAAATCAAAGAGGAGGGATATAAGACAGAAATAAGCAAACTTTATCAGGACATGCAGAAAAAAGGTAAGTTTAAAATAAACTTGCTTTTGTGTTATAGATTCAAGGGATATAATGTGCAGGTTTGTTGCATGAGTATATTGTGTAATGCTGGTATTTGGGCTTCTAGTGAACTCATCAATTATATAGTGAACATAACTCATGGTAGGTCATTTTTCAACCCTCACCCCTCCCACCCTCCCTTCTTTTGGAGTTCCCAGTGTCTATGGTTTCTATCTTTATGTCCATGAGTATCCATTGTTTAGCTCCCACTTATAAGTGAGTACATGCAGTATTTGACTTTCTGTTTCTGAGTTATTTCATTTGGAATGATGCCCTCCAGCTCCAACCATGTTGGCAAATAATTCAGTTTTATTCTTTTTTATGACTGCATAGTATTTCGTGGTGTATATATACCACATTTTCTTTATCCAATCCATCATTGATGTGCACTTAGGTTAATTCCATGACTTTGCTATTGCGAATAGAACTGTGATAAACATGCAAGTACAAGTATCTTTTTGATAAAACAATTTATTTTCCTTTGGATAGATACCCAATAGTAGGATTACTGGGTTGAACAGTAATTCTATTTTTAGTTAATTGAGAAATCTTTGTAATGTTTTCCATAGGAGCGAAACTAATTTACATTCCCATTAACAATACATTGTTGTTCCCTTTACTCCACATCCCTGACAACATCTGTTATTTTTTTGACTTTTTAGTAATAGTCATTTTGACTGGTTTGAGAAGGTATCTCATTGTGGTTTTAACTTGCATTTATCTGATAATTAGTAATGTTGAACATTTTTTCATATGCTTGTCAGCTGTATGTCTTCTTTTGAGAAGTATCTGTTCAAGTCCTTTGCCCACTTTGTAATGGGGTTGTTTTTATCTTGTTGATTTGTTTAACTTCTTTGTAGATTCTGGATATTAGTCCTTTGGTGGATACATGGCTTGCAGTTATTTTCTCCTATTCTGTAGGTTGCTTGTTTATGCTGTTGTTTCGTTTGCTCTACAGAAACTCTTGAAATCCAATTTGTCTATTTTTGGTTTTGATAAATTATTTGCCTAGGCCAATGTCCAGAAGAGTTTTTCCTATGTTTTCTTTTAGGATATTAATAGTTTAAGGTCTTATACTTAAGTCTTTAATCAATCTTGAGTTAATTTTTGCTTATGGTAAGGGATGGAGGTCCAGTTTAATTCTTTTTCATATGGCTAACCAGTTTTCCCAGCACCGTTTGTTTTAATAAGTACAGAATCTTTTCCCCATTGTTTATTTTTGTAGAATTTTTGAACATTAGTTTGTTGCAGGTGTGTGGCTTTATTTCTGGGTTCTTTATTCTGTTTTACAGATCTATGTTTCCATTTTTGTACTAGTACCATGCTGTTTTGGCTATTATAGCCTTGTAGAATAGTTTGAAGTAGGGTAATGTGATGCCTCCAGCTTTGTTCTTTTTGCTTAGAATTACTTTGGCTATTCAGGCTCTGTTTTGGTTCCATATAAATTTTAAAACTGCTTTTTCGAATTATGTGAAAACTACATTGTTAATTTGATAGGAATTGAGTATGTAGATTGCTTTGGGTAGTATAGTCATTTTGATGATAATGATTCTTCCTATCCATGAGCATGGAATGCTTTTTCATTTGTTTGTATCATCAATGATTTATATTATCAAACTGTTTTGTTCTCCTTGTAGAGGTTTCTCACCTTCTTTATTAAATGTATTTCCAGGTAATTTTGTGTGTGTATGGTAATTCTTAATGGGATTGAGTTCTTGATTTGGTTCTCAGTTTGAGTGTTGTTGGTTTATGAGAATGCCACTGATTTTGATGCATTCATTTTGTATCCTGAAACTTTACTGAAGTCATTTGTTAGGTCTAGGAGGAATATTTAGGGTTTTCTAGGTGTAGAATCTTTTAGATGAATCTTTAGGGTTTTCTAGATGTAGAATCATATTATCAGCAAACAGATATAATTGGACTTCCCGTTTTCCAATTTGGATGGCCACTATTTATTTCTTTTCCCTGATTGCTCTAACTACAGACTTTCAGTACTATGTTGAATAGGGGTGGTGACAATGGATATCTTTGTTTTGTTCCAGTTCTTAGGGGACATGCTTTCAACTTTTCCCCGTTCAGTATGATGTTGGCTGTGGGTTTGTCATGTATGGCTCTTGTTATTTTGAGGTATGTTCCCTCAATGCCTATTTTTTAGGGTTTTTATTATAAAGCGTGTTGGATTTTACCAAATGCTTTTTCTGCATATACTGAAACGATCATATAGTTTTTGTTTTTAATTCTGTTTGTGTAACAAATCACATTTATTGACTTGTGTATATTGAACCATCCTTGTGCCCCTGAAATAAGGCCATTTGATCCTGATGAATTATCCTTTTGATGTGTTACTGGATTTTCTGTTTGCTAGTGTTTTGTTGGGGATTTCTGAATCTATTTTTATCAGGGATATTGGCCTGTTGTTTTATTTTTTATTGGGGGGTGCTTGCTAGATTTTGGTATCAGCATGATACTGGTTTCATAGCATGAGTTAGAGAGGCCTCCCTCCTCCCCAATTTTTTGGAATAGTTTCAGTAATATTGGTACCAACTCTTCTTTATACATCTGGTAGAATTTGGCTGGCCTGTAAATACTCTGGTCCTGGGATTTTGTTCTTGTTGTTGTTGGTATATTTTTTATTATTTATTCAATTTTATAGCACATTAATGGCCTGTTCAGAATTTCAGTTTCTTCATGGTTCAATCTCTGGAGGTTGTATGTTTCCAGGAATTTTTTCATTTGCTTTAGATTTTCTAGTTTGTGCACATAGAAATGTTCATAGTAGTCTCTGAAGATCTTTTGTCTTTCTGTGGTATTAGTTGTAATGTCAACTTTATCATTTCTGATTGTACTTATCTGGAAACTTCTGTTTCTCTCTGTTTTCCTTGGTTAATCTAGCAAGTGATCTATCACTTTTGTTTGTCCTTTCAAAAAAACCCAGTTTTTGTCTCATTGATCCTTTGTACGGTTTTTTGGAGTTTTGTTTTCATCTCATTTTCATTTAGTTCTGCTCAGATCTTTGTTATTTCTTTTCTTCTGCTACCTTTGAGTTTGGTTTGGTCTTGTTTTTCTAGTTCATTTAGGTGCAACATTAGGTTGTTAATGTTACATCTATCTTCTTCAGGTAGGCCTTTAGTGCTATAAACTTTCCTCCTAATACTGCTTTTTCTGTATCCTAGAGGTTTTGATATGTTATGACTGCATTTTCTTTTGTTTCAAAATAAGTTTTTAATTCTGTTTTTTTGTTATTGTCTTTTACCCAAGAGTCAACCAGGAGCAAGTTTTTTGGTTTCCATATATTTGTGTGGTTTTGCAAGTTCCTTTTGGTATGGATTTCTAATTTTGTTCCATTATGATCCATATAACATTTGATATAATTTTATTAAAAAATTATTGAGACTTGTCTTATGATCAAGCATATGGTCAATTTTAGAGAATGTTGTATGCACAGATGAGAAAAAATGTATATTCTGCAGTTGTTGAGTGGAGTGTTCTGTAGATGCCTATTAGGTCCATTTGGTCAAAAGTCCAATTTAAGTCCAGAGTTTCTTTATTATTTTTCAGCCTCCATGGTCCAGTAGACTAGTCTCCAGGCTTTTAAATTATTCCTTCTGCTTGATCTAGTCTGTCGCTAAAACTCTCAACTGTATTTTAAAATTCCTTTAGTGAATTTTTTAATTCCAGAAGTTTTTGTTTTGTTTTGCTTTCTAAAATGTAGCTACCTCCTCTTTCATACCCTGAATCGTTTTCCTGGTTTCTCTGTGTTGGTTTTCAACTTACTCTTGGATCTCTTTGAGTTTCCCTGCAATCCATATTTTGAATTCCTTATCTGTCAATGGGACATTGATAACTCCACTACTATTGTATAGCTGTCTATCTATTTTCTTAGGTTTAGTAATATTCTTTTTATAAATCTGGGTATTCCAGTGTTGGGCACAGTTAAATCTGCTTGTTAAATCTTCTTGTTGAATTGAAGCCTTTATCGTTATATAATAGTAGTTACATAATTACATCTTGCTGAATTGAAGCCTTTATCATTATTTAATACCCTTTTTTGTCTTTTTTCACTGTTGTTGGTTTAAAGTGTTTTAATTGATATAAGAATATCAACCCCTGTTCTTTTTCATTTTCTATTTGCATGGTAGATCTTTTGTCACCCCTTTACTTTGAACCTATGGTGTTATTACACATAGGATGGGTCTCTTGAAGTCAGTAGATGGTTTAGTCTTGTTTTATTAACCCAATTTGCCAATCTGTGTATTTTAAGTGGAATATTTAGGCTGTTTATGATTAATATTTATATGTGAGGTTTTGTTCCCATTAGACTGTTGTTAGTGAGCTTTATAGTCTCAGTTGTTTAATTGCTTTATAGGATCTGTGAACTTTGTACTTATGTGTGCTTTTATGGTAGCAAGTATTGTCCTTTTGTTTCCATGTTTAAAACTCCTTTGAGCATTTCTTGTAGGTCTGGTCTGGTGATGATGAATTCCTTTAGCACTTACTTATTTGGAAAAGACTTTATTTCTCCTTCCTTGTTTGGTGGATATAAAATTCTTGGATGGTGTTTTTTTGTTTGTTTGTTTGTTTTCTTTAAGAAGGCTAAAATGAGGACCGCAGTCTCTTCTGACTTGTAAGGCTTCTGTAAGAAGTCTGCCATATAATCATTAAACTATTTAAGGTCAATGCCAAAAAAAAAAACCCTCAAAGGCAGCTAGAGAAAATAGCCAAATTACCTATAAATTAAATCCAATCAGGCTAACACAGTAGACTTCCTACAGAAGACTTACAAGCCAGAAGAGACTGAGGTCCTCTTTTCAGACTTCTGAACTCGAACTCCTGACTTCAGGTAATCCGCCTGCCTTGGCCTCCCAAAGTGCTGGTACTACAGGCAAGAGCCACCACGCGTGGCCCTTCATCTGTATGTCTCTGGAATAGTAATTGTCCAGATTTTTTTTTTTTTTTTTTTTGAGAGGGAGTCTCGCTCTGTCGCTCGCGCTGGAGTGCAGTGGCCGGATCTCAGCTCACTGCAAGCTCCACCTCCCGGGTTTACGCCATTCTCCTGCCTCAGCCTCCCGAGTAGCTGGGACCACAGGCGCCCGCCGCCTCGCCCGGCTAGTTTTTTTTTTTTTTTTTTGTAATTTTAGAAGAGACGGGGTTTCACCGTGTTAGCCAGGATGGTCTCGATCTCCTGACCTCGTGATCCGCCCGTCTCGGCCTCCCAAAGTGCTGGGATTACAGGCTTGAGCCACCGCGCCCAGCCATTGTCCAGATGTTTTTGCCATTTCCTTGTTGAGTTGTTTGACTTCTTCTTATTTAATTCATAGTGTTCGTTGTATATTTTTGGATATAAATCCTTTATCAAATATCCATTTGCAAGTCTATGGATTGTCTTTTCATTTTCTTAACAGTATTAAAGAACATAAATTAATAACTTTGCTGAAGTCCAATTTATAACTTTTGCCTTTATTGTTTGTGCTTTTCGTTGCTTTCCGAGAAGTTGTGCCTACATGGTCCTGTAGCTTCCATGGACCTGCTGGCTCCCCCTGCTTGCCAAACTCAGAGCAGGTTGTGGGGTATATTTGCAGGGGCTTTCGTAGTATGGTGATGCAAAGACAGAGATCCCTTGGGCAGCAGCAGTGGCCCACAACAGGTTCACAACCAGTACAGCACCCACCATCTCAGTCCAGGCCTGAGGCATACACAGGCATGTCTACATGAGCTGGCCACCTGGTTTTCTTTCCTCAGGAAGTTCCTAAATGACCACCACCAGTATTGCCCAGTGTCACAAGGGCAGAGGACCTCCTTAGTAGTTTGGCAGTCAGCAGATTGTTGCAGGAGTGAGGAAAGCCAAGAAGCACCCTCACTTACCCTTTCCCTCTGCAGGGCTCTGAGTTCCTTTGGTGTTGATCTCTGCTAGACTCTTGCTGCCTTCATTTTCTGCACTTTGGCTTCTTCCTGTGGGCTGTCTGACAGGTACTGGCTCTCTCCCCTCAGTTTTCCTTTCAAAACACGTCCACTCACAAGTAACTTTGATCTTTTTGAGGAGAAGTAGCATCCAACATTCCTAGGCAGCCATGTTGGCCAGGGTGGTCTCGAACTCCTGACCTCAAGTAATGCACCTGCCTTGGCCTCCCAAAGCGCTGAGATTACAGGCATGAGTCACTGCAACTGGCCCCTTCATGCATTTTAATTTGGGATTTGTACCTTCCTATATATTTATGTATGTAAATACAACATTTCTAAGTTTGGTTCCTAGTATTTACACTTAATGTTATCTAATGTGAAACAGTTTGTATTCTTATAAAATTAAAATTAGTATTAAATGTATAATTAATAATTTTTATGTATATGTAAAGCATATTGAATATAATTTCACTAATGAAATTTTCCTCCTTCAGTAAAGCAGATCTCATAAGCCTATGTTGAGGGTTAATTGGTTTTATATATATGGTTGTTGAAAACCTTCCTTAAGGAGCCTATCTTTATGCACATCATATGCAACGATTAACTTAAAATGAGTAATAAGTTACATGTAAAACCTACATCTGTAAAATTACCAGAAGAAAGCATAAGAGATTATCTTTGTGATCTTGAGTTAGGCACAACTTCTTGGAAAGCAACAAAAAGCACAAACAATAAAGGCAAAAGTTACAAATTGGACTTCATCAAAGTTATTAATTTGTGTTCTTTAATACTGTTAAGAAAATGAAAAGACAATCCATAGACTTGCAAATGGATATTTGATAAAGGATTTGTATCTAAAAATACATAAAGAACACTAAGAATTCAATAAGAAGAAGTCAACTCAACAAGGAAATGGCAAAAATATTTGGACAGTTACTATTCCAGAGACACGCAGGTGAAGGGCCAGGCATGGTGGCTTATACCTGTAGTCCCAGCACTTTAGGAGGCCAAGGCAGGCAGATTACCTGAGGTCGGGAGTTCAAATTCAGAGACATACAGATGAAAAATAAGCCATGAAAAGATATTCAACATAATTAGTGAGTAGGGAAATGCAAATTAAAACCTCACACCTTTTAGAACAGGTAAAGTCTTAAAAATTATCAATGCCATGTTGATAATGCCAAATGGAGCAACTGGAACTCTGAAGCATTATTAGTGGCACTATAAAATGGTAGAGTCACTTTAAAAATAGTTTGGCAGTTTTTAAAAAATGCAATGAGTTAATTTGGGTCCTCTGTGAAACAGATGCCAAGACAGGATTAGACATTTGAGAAGTTTATTGGGAAAAAAATTTGTGAAAGTAAATGGGAAGGGAACCAGGAGAGACTAGGTAAGCTGTCAGTCTGTAATACAGGTTTAACCTCCGTGAAGATGAGAAGAAAGGAAGGAATCTTGGGTAGGGAAAGTGTTAGATTGTGACATATTTCTAAAAAAGTTTCAACAAAGTTGAGCCCACTTTGCCCATTAAATGAGTTCTGCAACTTTCAGGAATAAGCTTGCCTTTGTAGCCCTATCAAGCTCAGTCATTGAGTAGGAATAGCTCTTGAGAAGTATGACCTCAGCATAAACATGGTCATGAAAACAGTGAGCCAGTTATGCTCTCTGAAATTGGAGATCTGAAAGGTGCATTTTCATGGCTACAACACTCCACCTACTGTACTACACAGAGTTACTTCTCTACATGAGTTCATGTAGCATAGTCCTTGTTGGCGTCTCTTCCTAAAGGGATACCTAGAAGTATTTAAGTGTTCTTCCTGGTGACCTGACCATATACTTAGCGAATGGGTTCCAGATCCCAAAACTGGGTCAGGTCTGGAAACCGAGAAAAGGATGATAATTTTTTAATTAAGGTATGTACCCTAAGCCTTGTGTTCTTCCATTTTTGATTTTTTTAAATTGTAGTACCTGTTAAGCAGAATTGGCTGTCCATCTATTAACTATCTCTACAATTATCTGCACATCAAGTCTTTTTGGCTACTCTCCAGCCTTCCTGGTAATTTGGTAATTGTGGCCTCCTGCCTTTTGGTAGTTAAGGTCTGTCATCTGGCTTTTATTACTTTGTGGTGGAGAGGCATCCCATCCCCATGGATATTAATGAACCTAGCTCTATGGCAACCTATTTTACTGTCAACACTGGCTTGCAAAGGAGACTGACCACTGAATTTTTTGATACTTTTTTACCCCTCACCAGCACATTTCTGGTGGCCTTGGCTAATAATGTGTCTTCTGGACCCTCCTGAAGAACATAATCCTTTGTAGGTTGTCTTACCTCATGTAATATATTCATACTAGCATGCCAACTTTCTACAGCCTCCTTATTTCTTTCTTTACTATCTGTCAGGCAACTCGTTTCACTTCACTCAGCTTTGATCATCGCTTTCTTTAGAGGTTTAAGGCCACTCTAGCAGAGCATTTGCCCCATCTCCTGAGGCCCTTGCTAGGATGTTATGTCTGTTTTCCCTAAAGAGTAATGTTGAGTCAATGAATTCTTGCTTACCTAGTCTTACTTTCTATATTCTTTGATCCAGCAGCCTCAAAATCTGTTCTCAGGGTACTCACATAGCTCTTCCCAATACAACCTAAATAATTCTTGCTGATACTTTTAGATATAATCACTTTTCTCCCTTATCTGCCAGCCAAGTTATGGTGCGTCTTGACCCTAGTTATTGGCTTAGCAGCCAAAAGAGGAGATTGAGGCAGCTTCCGAGAGGAGCCTCTGCATCCTCCACCACAGGGGAATTGCTAGCTTTTGCTAGGAAAGAGTGGGCCACCTCTTCAGACTCCAAGTGCTTAGGGAAATCTTTAGAGCTAGCATCCTCAGAGGCATCCATCCACGTGTTTCCATTCTGTTTTTCAGGATCTTAGGTCTTTCCAACCAGGGTCCAAATGTTATCATAGTAGACCTGCTTTGACTAAGCATTTAAACATCTCTGGAGTTCTTCAAATCTATTAGATTTTTCTGTTGCTTAGCTGTGTTTGATGTTCCATTACCAGAGGTAAGAGCATGTTTGTAAGCTACCAAAGAGATCTCTCACTCTCACATTTATTCTTTAATTCTGTAACCTTTTGCCAACAGCCCTCAATTTCTCATTATCCTTTAGTAGAATGCCAGTTTAATTTAGCAGTAACCAGGTAACTCTAATGCCTTTGTGGGCATTATTTTCATCCATATTTCAAATGTCTTAATGATAATTAATGCCTTGCAAGGCATTCCCCACCACCAGGACATCTTTCCATATTACTTCTGGTGAAATCTGTAGTAATTGTAACACCATTGTATACTAGGAACTACCAGTACTCCACATACCACTAAGGATGGCTTCTTCATTGCCCAGAGAGTGGTAAGTGAGCCAATCTTAGAACCCCATTATACCTGTTTCCTTGTGCTAGTTCAGGTCCTTAAAGAAGGAAACATCAAGATGGTATTAGACATTCAAGAGATTTATTTTGGGAGGAATGCTTATGAGAAGAAATGGGGAGAGAATTAGAGAAAGCCAGGTAAGCTGCCAATCCATAATGCAGCTCTAACTTCTCTGAAGGAAAGAGAGAAAGAAAGATTAGATTTTTAAAAGTCTTAGGCTACAGTGCGGTCCTAAGTTAGGTAAAGCTCCTGGAGAGTCATTGATCCAAATTCACCTGTGAATGAATCCCACATCTCTCAAGAATTGGCCCCCAGTAATATTCCTTCCATACCTTGTCATTGACTAGTTGCAACCATAGAAGCATGGCCTCAGCTTAAATGTAGGAATGGATTTTAGAGTGCAGGAGCTGGGGCAAGTGATCAGTTAGGATTCCTGAGATCTGAGAGGCTCATTGTCATGGCTGCCACATAACACACCATCTGACCCAGCATTCGCACTCCTGGGTATTTACCCAAGAGAAATGAAAGCATATGTGTACACGAAGACCTGCTTGTGAATGTTTACAGCAACCTTATTCATCATGGCCCAAACCTGGAATTGAGCAAATCCATGAACATAAATAAACAAATCATGGTACATCCATGTAATGGAAATTACTCAGCAATAAAAAGGAAAAAACTACTGATACATTCAACAATATGATCACTTCAGAAGCAATATGCTAAATCAAAGAAGCCAGACACGAAAGTCCACATACTACACACATACTACATAATTCTGTTTATACAACATTCTTGAAAAAGAGAAAATTATGGTGACAAAAATCAGATCAATGTTTGCCAGTATTTGAGCACAAGGATAGATTATAAAGGTGCACAAGGGCTCCTTTTGAAGTGACAGAAAAATTTTACCTGATTGTGTTGATGGTTAGATTCTTGCATATGGTTCTTGACACTCATCAAACTGTACACCTCTATATAGAAAGAGAGATTTTGCTATATATGAATTATGCTGCAGTAAATCTGACTTTAAAAATACAAAAACCTAAGCAAGCTCAATTATAAAAATTTTTAAAAGGAAATAAATTCATTTATGATACAGATAATGGCATTATCAGATATATAATTTACAATGACTGATTAATATAATCAAAGAAGTAAAGAACTTGGGAATTTTTTTTTTTTGAGACACAGTCTCACTCTGTCACCCGGCTGGAGTACAGTGTTGCCATCTCAGCTCATTGCAACCTCCACCTCCCAGGTTCAAGCGATTCTTCTGCATCAGCCACCCGAGTAGCTGGGGCCACAGGCACATGTCACCATGCCCAGCTAATTTTTGTATTTTTAGTAGAGACAGGATTTCACCATGTTAGCCAGGCTGGTCTTGAACTCCTGACCTCAGGTGATCCACCCACCTCAGCCTCCCAAAGTGCTGGGATTACAGGTGTCAGCCACCAAGCTCAACTGGACTTGGGGAATTTTTATGGAAAACTGGAAATTATACTAGAGAAATAGATGGAAATGTAAGTGCTGAAAACACAGTAGGTAAAAATAAAGTTTCACTGTATTGGTTTAATAGCCAATTAGATACACTGGAGACAGAATTAGTAAGCTGGAGAACAGGTTAGAAGAAAATATCTACTCTGAGACAGGGAGAAGCAAGAAAACGACATATACAGAAAAGAGCATGTGAGACATAGGAACCGGTAGTAAAGTCTATGAAAGGCTGTTGTCTCTCATCTAGTGTTGGGCCTAAAGTTGCAGTCAGAAAGGCCTGCAGGTAAAAAGAAAAGTTGGATGTCAAGTGGAAATACTGAGAATGAACTGGAATTTGCATCTTTCTTGTACCTCCTTCAACCTTAATGACATGACGACCTGCAGGAAAAGATGGTGCCCTACACCATTGAGCTTCAAGGACACCTGGCCTGAGACTTCTAGCAGCTAAAAAAAGAAATCTGGTGGGAGCTTCAGAACTTGTGGAACCAAATGTTTTTCCTTATCACTGAGATGATCCATTGATAAGTGACAACTTGTATAAATTGCAGCGTTCCCTGGGGCTCTACAGTGGCCTTCAAAAAATAATAGCTGCTGATTTGGTGAGCCAGAAGGCCAGCAGCACCATGTGTGAACTGAAACACTGCCCAGCATCCTATACTAAACATCAGAGCAAATTAGTTCTTGCTATACTTCCGTCTTCCAAATCTTGTGGACATTTCTCTTATGGCTAACTCTACCTTAGAATATATAGACAAGGGAATTCTGGGAAACATAGCTCTAATTTAACTAAGTTAACATAGTACAAAAACACCAAAGATAAAAGGGGGAATAAATGGAGTTAAAATGTTGTTAAGGTTTGTATCATGTCCATAAAGTGATAAAACTACTAATTTTATTAAATTCTAATAAGTCAAGTATGCATGTTATAAACTCTAAGGTAACCACTAAAGAAAGAATAAAAGATTATTTATCAAGCTAATGATTATCAATCTAATAGAGGAGGAAAAAAGGGAAGTAAAAATAGTTATTCTGTCCAAAGGAAGATAAGAGAGAGAAATGAACACAAAATGTAAAAGCCAACAAATAATAAGCTAGTTGATTTAAACCCAAATATATTACTAAATGCATTAAATTAAACCTGAATGAATTTCCAATTAAAAGACAAAGATTGCCAGATTGAATAAATATTAAAATCTGCTACTATGCTGCTTTCAATATACCTAAAATACAGAGCTATAGAAAGACTTAAAATAAAAGATGGAAAAGAATATATCATGCAAATAGTAGCCAACATGAAGCTGGCATAGCTATACTAATATTGGACAAAATATGCTTTAAAGCAAGAAGCAATACTAGAGATGAAGGTGGATATTTTATGATGTAAAGTGTTCGATCTACCATGGAAATAAAACAACAATTCTAAATGTGTATGCACCAAATAAAATTTGCAGAACTAGTAGGTGACAGACAAATCCACAGTCATAATGAAAGACTTTAATTCACCTTTTAGTGGTAGAAAAGTACATACAAATATGCAAAATTAGTAATGATATAGAAAATTTAAACAACAAAATAAACAACTGATACTAATTGACATAAATAATATACCCAATAAGTGCAGAATATGTATTATTTTCAAGTATGCATGGAACATTTAAGAAAGTTGACCATGTCATAAATGAAAAAGCAAATTTCAACCCATTTCAAAGGTGTTAAATCATACAGAGTAGGATCTACAAATTTATTATCTAAATATATCAGAAAGCTAGGAAACCCTTCATTTGTGGGGCTTGTAGACTGTCTCCTTTCTCGTTAAAAATCAAAGATTTTCTTGAGCCTCTCATCCTAGATATCATGGTGTCATTAACAGGAATAAGAAAGTTGGGAGAAGAAGAAATTTGATAAAGCATAAAGACATGATGTGAACATGAGAATGGCCTGATCATGTGGAATAGTATAGCAGGGACTTCATGTAGCTCTGGTCATCCAGTAGTTTGAGCCCTTCATACCTAGAAACTCAGGCTTTGTGTCCCTCTTCAACCACTGTATCTTCCATTTATTTTCTAGTACTTTGATGTTTAATAGTTTAAATTACCTTATTCATTCAAAAATATTTGGCAAGTGACCTGTGTGTCTCAAACATTATTCAGGGTCTTGTAAAAAATATAGAAAAGCTATTCTATATGTAAACCATTTCTAAAATATGTTTCATTAATAAAATTTACTTTCTTAGGAATGATTTTAAGCACTAAAGAAATACAAGCTTATAATATTTTTGAAACTTTTAATGAATGAATTTTACTTATTTCATTTTATCCAGTTGAATTAAATGAAGAAAAGCACAAAGAACTAATAGAGAAAAAGGAGATGGAAATTTCAGAGTTAAATGCAAAGCTAAGAAGTCAAGAAAAAGAAAAGCAAAATGAAATAATCAAGCTACAACTAGAGGTAAGTGTTTGAGTCTGCTAAACTTGACGACACATCCCTTAGTCTAAACTGTATTTTGATTGTTTTTCATCACAGTGAGATACATTTTAGGATTAGAAGCAATTCTGTGAGAGGGCTTCACACATGCTTATTCTCCATCAAATGATTGCAATAATCACATACCATACAATTGTCATCTGCATTGCCTTTCAGTGCTTGACCTGAAAGTGGACCCTTGAGTTGTTCAAGAGGTCCTGGTTTTTAGAGAGGATATTGCTTCCTCTGAGAACTTTTCTTCTCAGCATTTCCTACTTGACATCCAACTTTTCTTTTTAACTGCAGGCCTTTCTGACTGCAGCAACTTTAGGCCCAACACTAGGTGAGAGACAACAGCCTTTCATAGACTTTACTACCAGTTCCTGTATCTTATATGCCCTTTTATGTCTATGTCATTTTCTTGTTTTTCCCTATCTCAGGGTAGATATTTTCTTCTAACCTATTCTCCAGCTTACTAATTCTATCTTCAGTGTATCTAATTGGCTATTAAACCAATACAGTGAAACTTTATTTTTGCTATTGTATTTTTAGCACTCACATTTCCCTGACAGAAAACTCAAGGATTATCTGCATTTTATGGTAAATTCTATGCAGGTTTCATAATTTCTACCATTCCAGCATGGGAAGAATGTTTGTAACGCTTCACATTATTCTCATCCCAGCAGAAATTTTTCAAACCCCAGTAACCAACTAGAAATTTCTTTTGCTTTATTTCTCATAAAAAGGACAAATTTCTTCCTAATGGCTTTCCGGAAGAATATATATCCTGGGGGCAAACAAACCAAATTCCTAAAAAAATTTTTTAAAGGGACTTCAAATAGGGCATCTCAAAGGCTGAGTCTCTAGCTCTTTGCTCAAGAGTCTTGAGTAAGCCAGATGCAGTGGTTCACACCTTTAATCCCAGCACTTTGGCAGGCCAAGGCAGGAGGATCACCTGAGGTCAGGAGTTCAAGACCAACCTGGCCAACATGATGAAAGCCGCCTGTACTAAAAAAATAAAAAAAATAGCCGGGCATGATGGCGGACACCTGTAATCCCAGCTACTCAGTAGGCTGAAGCAGGAGAATCTCTTGAACCCGGGAGGTAACTTAGTAGTGAGCCAAGATTACACCACTGCACTCCAACCTGGGCAACAGAACAAAACTCTGTCTCAAAAAACAAAAAAACAAAACAAAACAAAACAAAAACCAGTCTTGAGTAGTTCTCTTAACCAGATATCACAATCTCAAATGTACTTTGACAAAATATTTGTCCTTTAAATTTTTTCTAGACTCTATCAATCTACCCTTCTATCATTCTTCGTTGCTTGCCCCCACCCCAGCTTTCATTTTACCTTGTAAGAATTCACAAGTCTTAATTAAAATTACATACTATTCATATTCCTGAAACTTTGGAATCCCCAGGGTACTTGGTGAGGTACCATGTGTAATCATTGGGCAGAAAGAGGACTGATGTTGACTTTAGTTACCCTTTGTTGCTGCTGCTGCCATCTGACCAAGTGTACCACAAACCACAGGAAAGGCTGAATGGCCAAATGACATTAATAGGCCATTTTTCAAGATCTACCACCAACTTCTAATCCTCCTCTGTTTGGAAATTCACATTTTGTTTGCCATTTGGGCCTTATCACTGGTCTATTTTTTAACTAGTATACAGAGCTCCCTGTTATTTGTTTTCATTGTACCTAACCATTTCTCTCCTCAAACCAAAACATAATCTCAGAGTTTATTCTTAGTCCTCAGAGAGGCTATGTTAACTAAATCTGAAGAGAAGAGTTATATAATGGAATATTGTACAAAAACAAAAAATCTGACCTGCAAGAATGGCCTATGAGAACTTTTTAAATCTGATTCAGTTTAATTCAAACCAGCAAGGGTTCAAACTATATCGACAAGATCGTATTCAAATTCTACTGTTCAGCCTCAAAGTTCCTGCAGAAAGCTACATGAGGTTTTCTCCCATGACTGTTTATTACCTTTTCTTCATAATGCACTCATTTTAATGTAAAAATATTTTTACCCATCTTTAAGTTAAACTAGATTCTAAACCCTGACTGCACTGTAGAATCACGTGATGTTTTGAGAAAAAAATGATGCTAGTTGCACACCAGAATCTCTAAAGTAGTGCCCAGGCATTTGGTACTTTTAAAAAAAGAAAAGAAAAAAAAAACCTCTCCAGGTAATTTTACCATGCAATCAGAGTTAATCTTGTTTTTGTGTTCTTCGCTCTTTCTGAAAAATTATTTCTTAAAGAAAGATTTTTCTATTGCCTATTATTGTAATTTACACCTAAATTACAGATTACATGTCAAAGGATATCATGGACTATAATTATAGAAACGATTGTTTCTAATTGTCTAGAGTTTCAATAACTTTTTCAATTTGATTCAGTTTGATGCCAAACTAGCAAGAGTTCAGACTAAATCAAAATCATATCCGGATTCTACTGTTTTACCACAAAGTATCTACAGAAGGGTATGTGAGTTTTCCTCTCATTATTCATTGCTTAAGAAAACTTTCTAAGCATGTTTCTATAAAAATCATCTAATTCTTATTAACAATGTAAGGTGTTTTTTAAAATACCAATTTATAGCAGAAGTGTATTTCTTTATTGTTATTTCATTGTTCCTTGTACTAAATTTTATTATTTCTGAATTGTAATAACAAATTTTTTGTTTTGTTTAGAAACTGCAACATTTTCAAGAAGAAAAAAACAAGGAGATTGCAATTCTTCGTAATACCATTCGCGATTTAGAGCAATGCCTTTCTGTTGGCAAAGATTCTCACCTTAAGCGTAGACGGTTTTGAGCTTAGCAGTAAACTCATTAGTTGATATTTATTTAAAAGCAATAGAAAGTTTCACTTCTAGTTTCAATATACACATACAGCCTACATAACAAAAAAGTCAGCTTTAAGGTTTTTATTGAATTTATTTGGACAAATCCATACTGTATCCAATTGTGTACTGCATTCTTGCTTAGCAGTATTAACCATAAGGAGGTCAGGTTTATAGGGTTTGGTTTACCTATTAAACCATCATTGACTATGGAAATACTTACTAAACAATATAGAGACAGACAATATTATCTTTCCTCTTATATCTTTTAAGACAGCCACTCAAATTTTAGAAGAGTGTGATACAACATTAAAGAAAGAAAGATACAAAGGCTTTATTCATGTGTGATAGTAAAAATCAGGATATGAGTCTTAGATATACAGAAGATAAATGGATATTTAAAATATATATGCTTTTTTAGCAAAATATTCATGTGTTAAGTATTTCTGGATCTTAAAATACAAAATCCACTTATGAGTTAAAAGTGTAAGATTGAAAAGACAAGGATAATATTGTTTTGAGAGATAAGTAAAGAAAAAAATGGAAAGCATGTCTTTGTTGTTCTTCCTCCATTCTAAATTGCTAACTATCCAACAGAAACCCCTAGGTCATAGTTTACGTTTCTATTCTCATTAAAGCAAATAGAACACTGGAAAAAGAAAAAAAAAGACATATTAACCAAAAGCTGCAATCACCTTTCAGTTGCCCCATCATAAAAAATATGGTTTGAGTCAATATTTCTATGACATAAAATTTAAAATCTGGAAGCCAATCCAGCAGATTTCTTCATGTTTGCACAAATCTAATTTCGATTTTTGGTTTAGTAATTTGGTAGTTTATCAAAGTGCTGGAAATGAAATTGTGTCTAGACCGATTTGGGGAGTATGTCCTATTTCAAATATTTAGTTTGAAGATCATTCTCACTTTTTTGCCTTATTCTTTCAACGTCAATTGGTACTGACTTCTGTGGGTATAAGCTGCTGACTTATTTGTCAGGCAGCTGGAGGCAAACGTCACTGACAAGATTCAGTTATGTTCTCCTCTGCCCGAAGTCCCTGTCAGCTACATAAAGATGGGAGGTTTTCTTTACACTGTCAGGTGATTGCAGACCCTGTTTTTTCAAATATCAGATGTCGACAATGGCAGCATCAGCTCCTAGGAGCCAACTCTGAATCTTTGGGCAATTTACAGAGTAATTGATTTATACATCTCTTTCGTCAGAGCTTCTTTTGTAGATGTTGTAAACCTTCACTTCCTAGCATATCTCGGTTCTCTGGGTGACCCTGCCTATGTTGACCCTTGTGCTTATGGTGGTGATGAAGGCCTGGAGGAGCAGGATGAGTAGGAGCATCTGGTGCTCCTGGTTGCTGATTCTCTGGAAGCTCACTGCTGCCAAGGTGCTGATGTCCCTGATTGTGATGATGCTCGTGATAGTGATGGAGCTGTGGAGCTTCAACTGTTCCATCCACAGTAGCCAAAGATACACTTTTACAAAAGTCTTCATCTTTGAGAGTCTGGAACAAATTTATAAGTCACTTATTAACAAGTTATATAGATATAGGAATAATGCATGAAAAATGATGTGTAGAGCTAACGTATGTGAAATTCCAACTAGTTAATTAGAATCAAACTCGCTTTGTATTATATTAATGAGAAAGAGTCTGATATTAGTCTCAACACCTAGACATTTTATTAAAGGCATAAAAAGAAAGCCAAACCACTGTACTTATATTTGCAGAAGCAAATGAAGTAAACTGGCAAAAGGAACTTAGATTGCAGGAAAATCAATCTAATATCAAATTCTAAATTCAATTGACCTGGGCCGAGCATGGTGGCTCATGCCTGTAATCCCAGCACTTTGGGAGGCCAAGGCAGGCAGATTGCTTGAGCTCAGGAGTCGGAGACCAGCCTGGGCAACATGGCGAGACTGCATCTCTGCAAAATATACATAAATTAGCTGGGTGTGGAGGCACATGCCTGTAGTCCCAGCTACTTTGGAGGCTGAGGTGGGAGGATCATTTGAGCCCACAAGGTGGAGGTTGCAGTGAGCTCAGATGGTGCCACTGCACTCCAGCCTGGGTGACAGAGTCAGACCTTATCTCAAAAAAACAAAAAAAATAAAAAAGCAGTTGAACTATATGGAAACTTCTGTACCTGTGTCAACAGTGCATCTCATCTAATACTATATGATACTGTAATCTAATATTAATTTATCTCTGATAATTCAAAAATGCTAATAAACTCTGCTCAAATGTGTTAGTTTTTCATACTTCTTCCTATGCCAGGAAACGTTCTGAACTTCACCAAAGCTTTGCTAATGTCTCCCTACCATAAGGCTGTCAGCTGAAAATAGCAAATTACTGCCCGACTCCCACTGATCATAATATCCATTCTGCATGATCCTAGTTCTTTAATTTACTAGAAGTCTTTATTGTTTTGTGGTACCTACCAATCAGAGAATCAAAGCCTATAGATATAGAAATGTAACATTAAATCTCAACCTAAGACTAATTTGTAAATAAAATTACAAAATCAACTTAGAAACCCAAAGACTCACTAAGTGATATGCTTTTGATGTTTTGAAGGTTTTAAAAGGTAATAAATTCCATTAAATTTTAGCATACAACTACTAAGTGGTATTTTATTTGGCTATTTCTGAATTACTTCTACATTAGAAGCTAATAGTGTTTGCTTCCAAAGTTATAAACAATTTGATATATGTTTAAAATATACTGTGTAATGTTCAGTGTTCAAGGTTTAAACAAATACAAATACCTGTGGTAGCAGTATAATTTCTTTCATTTATTTGCTTATTTATTTAGAGACAGAGTCTCGCTCTTTTGCCAGGCTAGAGTGCAGTGGCACTACCTTGGCTCACTGCAACCTCCACCTCCCAGGTTCAAGTGATTCTCCTGCCTCAGCCTCCCAAGCAGCTGGGATTACAGATATGTGCTGCCAGGCCCAGCTAATTTTTGTATTTTTAGAAGAGATGGGGTTTCACCATGTTGGCCAGGATGGTCTCGATCTCTTGACCTCGTGATTCGTCCACCTCGGCCTCCCAAAGTGCTGGGATTACAGGCGTGGGCCACCGCACCCTGCCAGTAGTCTAATTTCAGAAACGAATTACTGTATTTTACTGATTCTGTGATGCTTATTTCTTTAGATTTTAATATCTCTAAAATTAGAATGTACCACACTGTTGGTGGTGTTTTCTCACTGTATCCTACTTTAATTAAATTAGCAGCATTTTTTTTCCTAAATGGTACATAAGATAATATGTCATATAATCAGTGGCATCTAGGAGACAATGAAATAGAAAAACTCCAATTTGATTTGGCATATCAGATAATAATAGTGTCTGATCTGTAATTCGTATTTACAGATGATTCACACATTTTAAGCATATTGTGGTAACTTGTACTAACTTTTTCTTTTCTTTTTTTTTTTTTTTTTGAGGCGGAGTCTTGCTCTGTCGCCCGGACTGGAGTGCAGTGGCCGGATCTCAGCTCACTGCAAGCTCCGCCTCCCGGATTTACGCCCTTCTCCTGCCTCAGCCTCCCGAGTAGCTGAGACTACAGGCACCCGCCACCTCGCCCAGCTAGTTTTTTGTATTTTTAGTAGAGACGGGGTTTCACCGTGTTAGCCAGGATGGTCTTGATCTCCTGACCTCGTGATCCGCCCGTCTCTGCCTCCCAAAGTGCTGGGATTACAGGCTTGAGCCACCACGCCCGGCCTAACTTTTTCAATATAACTGGGCATATTTATAACTATCAAGCATTTGCACAAGTGAGAAATACAGAAATAATCTCAAAATATGAGGAATCATTATAGTTAGTATTTATTAAAGGCTTAGTACAGGTTGAGTTAGTACTTTTCTGTCATTACTCTTAGTATTTTCTTCCATTACCTCAGTCTCCTCATCTTTAAAAGTAGTAAAATAACCCTCAAAAGATCATTATAAAGGTTAAAATGTGAAAATTACATAACTAGAGTAAGTAACTTGTACTCCTTAACAACTTAATTAATTAATTAATTAAATTTGTTAAAAATTTGAGGCAGCTTTCTTTAGAGCTGGGGAAAATCTGAAGGAAATACAACTTACAAATAAAATTGAGAATTGTTTTTAAACCTAAGTTCAAATTTTCCCAATCTGACCTATCAATGGAACATTGTTAAGAATTATTTTCCTTTTTGTTATGAAGGAAAACAAGTCCAGTTAATACAAATTAAATTCTTTGAGTGTCTTTTATATTTAAAAAAGATTTAAATATAGTTCTCATAACAAGGAAGAAATATTTTCATGGTTGTTAGGAAATAAATATCAGTAATGAGTAGAAAACTTATTCCATTTTGAAGTAAACTCAAACTGCAGATGGGCAGACAGTGGAAGGGCTTCAGGAAAAATGTGATAGTCTTGCATCTTCAATAAATTAACTAGTTTCTGGCCCCAGCTCCGTTCCAAGTAATCTCTGGGTAAGCTTTGCTACTGCTATGTTCTTGTGCTAACAAGTTCAGGATACTACGATAATGTTGCTTTTGTGTGTTGACCAAATTATTTGAGCGCTTATGCTCATGCAACGTCATTTGGTGGTAACTGAAATGCAATACATTGACTTTTAATTTCTAAAGCCCTTCTAGATAAAGGCATCAACATCGATCTTCAAAAGATGTTTTAAACTAGAGGTTAGGCCGGGCACGGTGGCTCTCGCCTGTAATCCCAGCACTTTGGGAGGCTCAGGCGGGCGTATCACAAGGTCTGGAGATCAAGACCATCCTGGCTAACAGGGTGAAACCCCATCTCTACTAAAAATACAAAAAATTAGCCGGTTATAGTGGCAGGCGCCTGTAGTCCCAGCTACTCGGGAAACTGAGGCAGGAGAGTTGGCGTGAACCCAGGAGGCGGAGCTTGCAGTGAGCGGAGATCACACCACTGCACTCCAGCCTGGACGACAGAGCGAGACTCCCTCTCAAAAATAATAATAATAATAAATAAATAAAGTAAAGGTTAGATGACAGGATATGTGTTTAATTATAAAAATTATTGTTATTTATTTTAGTACGCCTGCAAAAGCATTGAGTTATCTAAATAAGTTAGTGTTTCATGATAATCTCTTAAAAGATTTCCTCTTTTCTCCCCAGAAAAATAATTCAGAAAAATACCGTGAGAGAGCAGTTTCCACATTTCTTTTCACAGTAAGCAATCTTAATGGCTTCTTCTACATATGGGAAAGTTAGGAAGGAAAAAGGCAAACCAAGATGATATACAAGAAGGCCACATCTAAGAAAAAGGACAAATACAATGTCATTATAATATTTTCTGTATCACGATTCTACTCAAATACAGTCTGGGATAGGTATTATAGGTTTAATGGTTATAACTAAGACCCTTTCACGCCTTTACTAAATTTCTTTGGGTGAGAGCTACAAATGAGCTCTCAGGCACTGCACACCAGGTCAGGTCATAGCAACACTGCAACTAGTCTAATACTAGTATTTTGAAGTTATAGATATGTCACTATATAATATAAAAAATGTCATCATTGTGACTTGGTCAAATACAATTTTGTGATTGACTTACAAATTCTACCAGTGCCCAAACCACTAACTTATAAATTAGGCTCTGAAAATCACTTGAGCTTGTCATAACTGCTAAGGCAGCACAAATTTGACACAACAAGAAATCATCACATAACAAAAAGATCTCCAAGCCTTGGCCAGTAGCCCATTTATTTAAAAATGTGTCTAATGCAATGAAAATTTCAGCACAATGGAAGTATTAGAACATGTGGCATTGTCAGAAATGGTGGGGTTAAAATGTTCTTCTTGCCCACATTTTACCTAGTATATATGGTTTTATGTGACTATCAAAAGGTTATACTTTTAGGTTATCCTGAAAATTAGAAGTTTAAAGGCCTAAAAGAATTAAATGTGAATTTTTTAAAATTTAGTATGAGACCAAGTAGGGCTCACCAGACTCCGGAGAGTCAAAGAAAACAAAGCATCAACTAAGAATGTTTATAATGGCATAATGCATGAATTGAGATTCCCTCAAAATATAAATGTTTTATTTGTTCATAGAATCAAAAGTAGATTTGTGCAAATCATGCTTAAATGATAACTCACTTTACAGTTCAGAAATTCAGGCATGTAGCCTTAAAATTATTTAGATTAAAATTAATTAGAAGATACAGTTATTAATTTGCAAAAGAATTAGGTTAGAATTGTACAGGATGTACAAATTGGTCATTTTTTTAATTTAACCAAAATGCCAATTTACAGAGATAATCAATTTTCTGTATTTTCCTCCCAGAATGGTGACATCTTTCACATGCCTTACTTTTTAAAAAGTCATTTCAAAAATAAAAGTCATTTCAAAAAAAAAATGTGAATAAACAGTTTATAAACTATTTGACAATAAACAAAAGCAAATATATTATTTTAAATCACTTACTATTAAATACAAAACAAGAAGAAATCAAGTGAAGAGATTAGTGGAAAAATCTAAAGGAGTGGTCACCGGGAAGTAACTTGAGATAATAATTATGGATATGAGATATACTTAAGATTAAGAACCCATAGAATTTGATTATTGACCCGAGATGGGAAGTGTGATGGAAGGAATCAGTAATATATTCCTGTCACACAGTTTTCTGAAGGGGTAGATGGCAGCAAGCTTGCCATACATGATGGTTTTTGTGACGTCCTGCAAAATGGTGGATGATGACTGGGAGTGCAGGGTCTGAAAATTATAGGATTATATGCCCTAGTGGTTGGCTGCATCTGCCTCCAATAGGTTGTATATAAAAATCACACAAAAGTGAAAGTATAAGCACATTTTAGGAGAAGATAATCAATACAGATTTGAATAATTGAATTTAAGATGTTTGTGAATGTATCTATGAAGTAGATATACTGGTCTGGAGTTCAGTCATTGTGTTTCAGCTTTGTATATCTATATGGGATCATCCTAATATATGTTGTAATTGTAATCAAGGGATAGATGAGATTGCTCAGGTAAAATGTGCAGAGTGTCAATAGAAGGAAACCTATACAGCCCTGGTAACACAAACACATACAGAATAAACCAAGGAAGAATGTGGGAGGACGAAAATAAGGAGGTGGAAGAGGAGGAAGTGTGGAGGAGGAGAAAGAAGAGGAGGGATGTGGGGAAAACCAGCAGGGTATAGTGTCATAGAAATTTCTTTAAATGAGAGTATTTCAAAAATAAGGAGTTATTTTTACTTCTAAATGTTAAAGAGAAATTATATGAGATGAAGACTGAAATATGGCATTGTATTTAACAGTAAAGAAGATTATTATGTGTGATGGGAAGTAAATAAATAGATATGAAACAGTTATTTTTAAATTTGGGATGTGTTTGTCTGTACGAACCTGTCATATATGAGGAAGTCATCTTTGCTTCCATTTAAAAGAGTCCAGACATCTGTTTGGTTTTCTTCTTGTTGATAAACAGGAATATGCTCTGAAACCTTATTCTTAAGATGTGGATACTTTAATCGAGAAGAGATTCCTTGATGATTAACAACAATATAAGAAATATTAGAATATCCTTCTTTCTCCAGTTTTACTCGCAGGTCTTCCAATCTAAAATATTTGGGAAGAAACACATAAAATGAATAATCTCATTTGATTTGATTAGTAGTTTTCTCCCTCTTCCTTAATTTTCTATGTGAAACTCTCCTTATTTTTAACTAACCCATACTGCACCTATTTATATTATTGTGAAAGATTTTAAAACTTTAATTTTTAGAATTACTTAAAATTTGTGCTTAATTAAAACCTTATGCTTACACAAACATTGGCTCATTTAGTTCTCAAATTAGCACAATGAAGTGTATATATTTTAAATGTATCTTATAGGTGGAATGGATTCAACCAACCACAGATAAAAAATGTTTGGAAAAAAAAAAAGATGGCTGCATCTATAGTAGTGAACACGTAGACTTTTTTCAATGTCATTCATTATTCACTAAACAATACAGTATAAAAATTACTTACATAGCATTTACATTCTGCTAGGTATTATAAGTAATCTAGAGATAATTAAAGCATATGAAAGTATGTACATAGGTTATATATGCCATTTTATATAAGGGATTTGAGCTCCATGGATTTTGGTGTGTGAGGGGGATCCTGGAACCAATCCTGCACAGACACCATTGGATGACTGTAAGGAGAATTCCACCCAATCAATATCTGGTGAATAACTCAACAAATATATTTGATATTTATTTGTTAAATAACCCAAAACCTTTGATAGCAAGCCTAGTGTTCTTTCTACTCTGACAAAAGTCTTCTCTGCTTCTTGTATTGAAGTAACTGTTCTATTTGCAGAAGTACATTTTAGAACATTTTCATTACACAAGTAGTACATATTTAGTAGGAAGTTATAAAATATAGGTCCACAAAAAGAAGAAAAAATGTCCATAACCCTAGGAAACCCACTGTAAACATTTTGGTGTGTATCATCCTAGTTTCTCTCTTCTAATATGTTCTGTGCAAACACATAGTTTTTCCAAAAGTGTGACTTAAATACCTTGTTTACACTTTTATGTCTATATGCATGTGTATATTTAATAACCCTCCCCTTAAGGTATTTTAAGCCACACAAAGACTGTCTTACTTAGATGCCTGCAGTATGCACAGGTATCAGCTGGCTTGAAGAAGAGCAACCACAGTCACTGAACCCTTGGAGTCTAGCATTGGATCTTGATCTCTTATGCTCCAGGCTGGGGGTTGCTTACAGAAGGAGCTTTGGTCCTGGCTCTCTGTTCCTCCCGATGGAAGGAGACAGAGAGCCAGGGCAAGCCCCAGACTTCTCCACATTGCTGGGGCTATCCTGTAAAAGAGAAAACCTGTCACTCTTCTTCATAGTTAACTTCACAGTCCTAACTATGAATTTCTATAAATCCTGCAGACATAATTCCGCTTCCTAAAAATACCTAGCCCATGAATTCTGTCTCCAGAAAGGTGTGCTCAGACTGTGGCTTATATAAATAAGTCTGTGACTTACATAACATTCTGCAAACACAACCTGACTTTTGTTTGAGACACACCAAGTTCTGACTGTTCTTTCTATCCTCCAAGAAGAAACGGATAGGCCGGTCGCGGTGGCTTGCGCCTGTAATCCCAGCACTTTGGGAGAACGAGGCGGGAGGATCATGAGGTCAGGACATCGAGACCTTCCTGACTAACATGGTGAAACTCTTTCTCTACTAAAAATACAAAAAAAAAAAAAAATTGGCTGGGCGTGGTGGCAGACGCCTGTAGTCCCAGCTACTCAGAGGCTGAGACAGGAGAATGGTGTGAACCCGGGAGGCGGAGCTTGCAGTGAGCCGTGATCGCGCTACTGCACTCCAGCCTGGGCAACAGAGCGGTCTCAAAAAAAAGAAAAGAAAGAAAGAAAAAAGAAAAGAAGAAAAAAGGGATAAATAGAGAATTCTGCACAGAAATGAAAAGAGCCAGCAAAAAAAGAGAACCAAGGAAGAAAGGTGATGGCAGAGAAGACAGTATACCAACACGAATGTGGCTCATGTCGGGCCCTTAGCTCTTAAAGTTCAAACATTCTATATTTATAAATCTCTTGGGTATGGCTGCCTTTTGTTTCTCTTATTCCTTGAAGTCTGACTCTATGTATCTAACCAAGTAGAAATATCGCACATCACTGCCCCCTCTACCATGTAAGACTCACTGAAATCCACACTCAATTAGCCTATCCATTGGAAAGTTCCTATGACTAGAAAATTCCTATGACTAGACAGCACTTTCTTTGGTAAAAAGATGCTTCCTCTGAGCAACGAAGTTAAAATGTTTTTAAATACCTGACTAGAAATATCCTCAAAACTAGGGCTAGCTATCTAAACAGAGCGGTTCAAAAACAGGTGAACTGTAGACAAGACAGGTGATAAGAAAAAGGAACACATTCAGCAGAGAGGAGCAAAGAAAAATCCTCACAAGTAATTCAGGCTCATTTTGATGTAAGAGTCTGTGGGGAGAGATCAGGACAAAATTTGAAAACTGGGAAGGCAATACATTTTCAAGCACTGATTTGAGATTTTTAAAAGCAGATGCATTTCTTTGGAGGTGGGGAGCTAATGGTAAATTACTTAGAGTGAGCCCTTTTAGAATTAAGAGGAGAATAGAAAAGCTAAAATCAGATTGATCTGGGCTTTAATGCACTGGTAGAATTTTTAACCCTGATTGTCTTTCACATTATTTAACACATCAAAACTCCTACCTGTATATGATATCTTGATAAGAACTTGACTAAAGGAAGAGAAAAAAACTAGACAAAGAGAGTGAGGTGAGAGGGAGGTAGAGAGAGAGGACAAATTAACTTGCTTATTTAAGGCCACCCCAACTACTTATTCTAACATTTAAAATATTCTAATATTTTAAGAAGATATATTTGGACTATTTCTAGAAAATTCCTCTAGAATGCTATTTACAATGATAATACAATTATCCTTATTATAGCTAACATTTATTTAACTTTTATACAACTATATTCAGGTGGATCTAAGCACTTTTATATATCATGTCAGCGAATCCTTAAAACAATTATGTGACCGTTATCCCCTTTTGCAGTTGAAAAAAACCATGGCTAAGAGTTTAGGTAGCTTGTCTATGATCACACAGAGAGTAAGTCAGTCACAAGAGAGACTGGATTAAAACTAGTTCCATCAAATCCAAAGCATGACATCTTAGGTACTGCAATATATTGAGAGTTTTTAGATAGATCACCTTGTAATAACTATAGCCGCCAACTATTTTTGTTTACGCACTAAGACGCCAAAGAGAACATAAAAATAATTCAAGCTGTTTTATTTCTTAATAGAATGGCTAGGTTTTCTCTGTTTCCTAGACTACAAATTCAGTAGTTACAGAACCTTGACAAAAATTCAGCATTTGATTTTTTCACTTTGCCACAGAGCATATATTTCCTTTTAATTTGAGACAGAGTCTTGCTCTGTCACCCAGGCTGGAGTGCAATGGTGCAATCTCAGCTCACTGCAACCTTCACCTCCCCGGTTCAAGCAGTTCTCCTACCTCAGTCTCCCAGGTAGCTGGGATTACAGGCGCCCGCCACCACACCTGGCTAATTTTTGTATTTTTCGTAGAGACGGGCCAGGCTGGTCTCAAACTCCGGACCTCGTGATCCGCCTGCCTCGGCCTCCCAAACTGCTGGAATTACAGGCGTGAGCCACCGTGCCCAGCCCAGAGCATGTATTTCAAGTAGCTGAATGGTGAATATAAATGAAAAGACTATTTCACTCATTTCCCTCATTTAGGTTTTTGATGAAAAAATAACCCATTGGCAGAGAGTTGTAGCTTAGAGTTCACACTTATGGATTTCTTCTGTCATTAGAATCAACAGGCTGCTCGGTTTTGCTTTCTTAAAATTATTTCTTACACAATAAACCTTTAATAATTATAGTTGTCAGACAGCTATACAAAAATAGTGAAGATAAATAACACAATTGGATTTACTGGAAGCTGATCCAGTAAGAATTGAAAAGTAGATGTAAATTTCACTAACGTCACCACTTTTCAATTGCAGAACTTAGATTTGATGGCCACATACAGGCCTACATTTATTTTAAATTCCTCATTAAAAAGCAGGATATGCACAAACTTTCTCTGTCCTCTACCTCTGAACTTTAGGCCAGCATCTGAAAGCCCCTAATTCACCTGAATGCTCTCATTCACCATTTAAAATACAAAATTTTGCATTTAATCACAGATCACCTAATTGTGACATGGGTTTTAGCTTCTTTAACGGTGACCACTTCTGCACTGTGGACTGAACCTGCTGTACCCCACTCCACCACCACTTTTTTTCCTGAAACTGCTCACAATATCCCTGGACATTTCTGAGACACTAGAATGAGCATATTTCAGTGTCTGCTCTTCAAATCCAAATGGCTGGGTTTTTTCCCTGTTTGTTCTTATTCTGCCTTTCAGTGGAAAATATTTAAATTTGAACACATAATACTGCCTACATAACATCACAACAGATTATAGAATAAAAGGTTTGGATTTTTCCAGCTTCCTCTGCTCTCAGCTGTGCAGAAGACAGGGCAGAAATCAAGAACTGTCAAATGCGCCCACTGGGAACTTCACCTACCACACCCAATTTCAGACTCTTACCCTTTTTCTCTTTTATCATTTTTATTTCCTCTACCCACCTGTTTTCTAAATCTATTCTATGGGAAAAAACATTTTATCAGACTCAAAAAATATTTACCAAACTCTAAAAGAATAAAGTGTCAGAAAACACGAAGTTCCTACTTACACAACCCCTTCCAACGGGCCTGCTTCCTTGCTCTTTGCTTTACTCTGGCAGCTCCACAAAGCCACAGCGGCATACTCTGATATTTATAGTCCTGTTGTTTACCTCACCCCTCAGGTATAGTCCATAGTTCAATGTTCATTCTTGCAGCGACCTTGCAACCAGAGCAAACCCCTGAGCTGATTGTTATCAACTTAAAAGAAAGTAGCAAGTACTGTCATGCATAATATGGGGAAAACATTTTGACAATTACTAATTTATTCCCTATCCTTTGCAGTCACCCCAGTATCTAGGATTTAATGGTACAGTCGGGGGCGGGAGGAAGGGCTAAGGGTAAACAAGGCCTCCAAGTCTCGTTCTTTCCCAAACTGTAATAGGGAAAAGCATTTGCTGAGCCAGCGAATTATGTTGCTGCTTTAAAAAAAAAAGAAAAAGAAAAAGAAAATGGTTTTTTTTTTCCTTTTGTTTTGCTTCCTTTTGCAGTGATGAGGTGCTAGCTTAGCCCACACTGTGTGACCTTTGTTAGAAAAGTCACCTGCTGTTACAAGTTACTCTGGTCTCCTGTTGTTACAGACTTATGTCGATTGTGTTCTACATTTACAACTTGAATTCATATGGGATTTCACAGGACCACTACTCTTTTCTTTATAATTTAAGGAAATAGAAAAATAGACTTACTATCTGAGGGATATCAGGCCTCATTTTTATTGTCACAGAAGTCATACTTCCTAGAAGACCTATGCATCCCACAGGATTTTTTGAGAATCGAATATAAAATCTTTACAAATGTAAGTACCATAAAAATAAAAATTAATGGTAGTAGTTGGACATGGAAAAAGTGTGGAAATTTCAAGATGTACAAATGAAATAGATAATTCCTACTATTTCAGAAGGGGGTAAATTCTTTCCAGTAACACTTGTAAGTTGGCATGCTCACTGTAGGTGAGGTAAGGAACAATGTCAAATGATGTCATTCCTAGATAGCAATGGTTTTCGAGTAAGCCTTGCTTTTGTCATCAATTAATTGTTTTACAAATAATCCCCTACTACTGATTACTATATGCTGAATACTGTTGTACAAGGTGCAGGAAATACAAGAGACTCAGATGTTATCCTTCCTTTCAAGAAACTTCATATCAAATTAAGAGGTTAGCATTTGAAATCCAAGTTTTCTTTACTTGCCCTGAGCAGTTGTTATTTGCCTTTTGGGGTCCCAGATCTCTTTGAGAATCCAGTTAAAATGCACTTATACATACTCATTTTTTCAAAGAGTATCATTAAAAAATCTTTGTACAAAGCAGATATTCCTCCCTGTAGTTCATTTCCTTGACAAATTTTAGTAGTCATATTGATCAATCTGCAACCAGAAAGCAGGTGTTTCACTATGTCCTCTTTTCATTACACGTGGGCTTAGCAGGAACCTCCTGACCCAAAAGAATTTCATCCAAGTGTTCAGTGGTTTCAAAAGAAAGTGCCAAGGATTGTGTGTATTGAGACCAGTGTATATCTAAAACCTTAGGTGGCAAAAGGAAAAGATGAGGAGCTTGTAATGTTTGAAAGGAATTTATTCTTAGAGGGCATGGTGTCTCCTGCTTATAATCTTAGCTACTCAGGATATTGAGATGGGATCACTTGTATCCAAGAGTTCAAGGATGCAATGAGCTATGATTATGAAGCAGGTTTTTTTGCTTCTTAGCTCAGCTAAAATCTAGGTTCTTGTCTCACCACCAGAAAAAATTAGGCATGCAGACACATTGGAAAGCAAGGAGAGTGGAATTTATTAAAAGAAAACTCTCAGCAAAAAAAAAATAAAAATGGAAGGTTCCTGCCAACAGGCTTCCACCTCACAGATTGAATACCAGGCCACCACACAACAGCTGAAGAAACTGCGCTCCTCCCCACTCCATAAGGCGAGTATTCCCAGTGGCTCCACCCCATTCTCCCAGTGCACAGGGGCCCCCAGTTGGTTGTGGGCATCTTTAGGCAAGCCCCTTGTACACAATGACCTGGGTGGCATTTGGCTGTCTCCTGTTTCTATCAATTGCACCACTGAACTTCAGCCTGGGTGACAGAGCAAGACCACGTCTCTAAAAAAAGATAATAATAATAATAATAAAGAAATGGGCTGGGAGCGGTGGCTCACACCTGTAATCCCAGTACTTTGGTAGCCCAAGGCAGGCAGATCACCTGAGGTCAGGAGTTCAAGAACAGCCTGGCCAACATGGTGAAATCCCGTCTCCACTGAAAATACAAAAATTAGCCAGGCATGATGGCAGGCACCTGTAATCCCAGTTACTTGGGAGGCTGAGGCAGGAGAATCACTTGAAACTGGGAAGCGGAGGTTGCAGTGAGCAGAGATCATGCCAAGAGAAACTCCATCAGAAAGAAAGAAAGAGAGAGAGAGAAAGAAAGAGAGAGAGAGAGAAGAAAGAAAGAAAGAAAGAAAGAAAGAAAGAAAGAAAGAAAGAAAGAAAGAAAGAAAGAAAGAAAGAAAGAAAGAAAGAAAGAAAGAA
>NW_012117188.1:1478531-1493976 GCF_000951035.1 Colobus angolensis palliatus
AAAGAAAGAAAGAAAGAAAGAAAGAAAGAAAGAAAGAAAGAAAGAAAGAAAGAAAGAAAGAAAGAAAAAGAAAGAAAGAGAAAGAAAGAAAGGAAGGAGGGAGGGAAAGAAGGAAGGAAGGAAGGAAAGAAGGGAGGGAAGAGAGAGAGAGAGAGAAAAGAAAGAAAAAGAAAGAAAGAAAAAAGAAAGGAAGGAAGGAAGGAAGGAAGGAAGGAAGGGAAGAAATTGATCCATTCCTAACAGTCTCTTCTGTGCTGAGCAACCTGGAACCAGTCAGCATTTTCAAGAAAGCAGAATTTCCAAACAAGCATCAACTGGGTATTATACAAAATTTTATATTAAATCAAACAAATCAAATGAACATTCGTTGGCTGCTTATGTTAGGCACAATGTTAAATGTTGGGACTATAGAGATTTAAAAATAAAAACAAAAAATGATATTTCTTGTTTTCAGGGACCTCAAAATCTAATAGGGTAGAGAGACAAGCAGAAAAAGCAAAGTGTAAAGCTTGATCTCCTGTAGGATGACTGTAAGCACAAGATTCTGTTGGAAACTTGGAAATGAAGACAGGAGCATTGAACCCAGCATGGAGATAGGATCAGTTTCAGGTTGGTGCACTTTCTAGCAAGTTCATCAGGCATTATCTTGGATTTTACATTCCACCTACAGAATACTCAGCAAACCTGACCACAGCACTGCCTAGACCAGGGGTGTCCAATCTTTTGGCATCCCTAGACCACATTGAAAGAATTGTCCTGAGCCACACATAAAATACGCTAACACTAACAATAGCTGATGAGCTACAAAAAAAATTTTTTAAAGCAAAGGTATAAATAAAGATGGTCATTCTCTATTTATTGTTCCACAGTGCTTTTAATTTAAGTATCATGAACATCTTTCCCGGTCATAGACATTCTTCTGTGTTTGTGTGTATAGACTTACCTCATTCTTTTTTAAATGCACATTATTTTATTCTATGAATGGTCTGTAATGTGTATACTCACTTTCCCTTTCTACCTGAAGCACACATTTTGTAAATAAGACATTCATTTTTATTTTACAGTTTTCTATGTTTATGTAACTGAAAAATATAAATATTTAAACAAAGCAATCAAATTTAGAATATATACTTTGGCTGATCAGCGAATTAATGAAAAAATGGCAAAATATTTATTCTCTTTGAAAAATGACTCAATCGTCATTTAAGAGTTATCACTGTTAAAAATAAGCTGTGACCTTCTAGGACATAACTTAGTCCTGAATACATATTTGTGCAGGATTATCTAATGTTGTGACTCAGAAAACATACCCACAATGAAGGCCGCAGAAGCAGCCTCAAAACAGAAATTTTTCTCTGACCTTCTCCTACTCTACTATCTCTCAGTCCCATTCTCTCTCAAGGCTAGCCGTAAAAACTGGAATCTTTCTTACTCGAGGTGGGTCATAGAGACTAGAACCCCTTTACCCAAAGCCAGCCACAAAATTTAAAAATTTTACTCTGACTGTCCCTCCACTATAACTGCACAAAAACAGGCCACTAAAAAATTAGATAACTAGAGTTATCTTTTTTGATTATAGGTCACAAGACCCCCATTCCAGAGAGGGCCCTATGCCATATCCAAAAAAAGGAATACATGCTCAGAGAGACAAAGAAAAATCTAAACAGACAGACCTGAGTTTCCCCACTTAGTCTATTAACATTAGATCATATTTTTTGTCTAATAATATTTCTACATGCTGTCCATACTTTGCTAAACCTAAACATAAAAATGGACAATTTGCCGTGTATCGTTGGGTCTTAATTTTAAAGGCTCCCATGTACACATTAATAAATGTATATGCCTTTTCTCCTATTAATATGCTTCTTGTCAGTGATTTTCAGCGAATCTTTGGAGGACAAAGGGGAAGTTTCCCCCTTTCCCCTATACTGATGATTAAGGCACATATTCTAACCTTTACAAGAAACATAAAAACATATGTGCATGTATATTTCTGTGTATGTGCATGTGTACTTGTGCATGCATGTGCATTGGAAACCTAGGCCCTGGAGCATGACTCCAGAGTGAGAGTAAACAGAAGACAAGCACATGAACAAAGACTGGGAAGATATGCTTAGAATTAACAGTGGTTCTCCTTCAGAATAAACATGATTTTTAGCTCTTCTTTGTATTTTTATGTGTTTTCTAGAATGTCTAGAATAATAATAGCCATCATTTATTGGATGTTTACTATATACCAGTCATTTTAAGTCTTTTATAGATAATAAATAGCACATTTAATCATCACGATAGTCATTACCTTGCGAGAAAATAAGTACAAAGATGTTAAGTAACTTGATCTATATTCACAGCTAGAAGATAGAGGAGCTGGGATTCAAACCCAGTGGTTTCGGAGCTTCAGAGTTTAACTGCAACAATAAACATGAATTTATTTTTCATCATAAATGTGGATATGTGTGTATGTACATACAAATATATATATATACACACACACACATATTTATATATGTATGTATATAAAGGCTAGACACATGCATGCTGAGGCTTGGTACATTTGAATAAATGCATAACACCTTCAGTTGAATTCCATTCTCGTGGTTGCTGGAGAATAGTCATTATAACTATTCTTCAAAAGACCTCATTTGCTAGGCTTTTTCAACTGCACAAAGAAGAAACTTGAGTGAGGAGGACAAATGCTCTACACAGCCTTTCCTACTACTTGACTAGCAGCAGACTCAGGGCTGCTGAGTCTGCAAGCAATAGGAAAGACTTTGCAAATTCAGGTTGCTTTTTGGAGATTACAATTCTGATCGATTTCGGATGGGCATACTGTACAATTATGAAATGCAGATTTGAAGTCATTTTAGTCAAACTGTATCCAAAAAGCAATTTTGAAATCTCTCTCCTCAACAATCTTCTAGCCTCTGTTTGAACACTACCAGGTCAGAAAGCCCACCACTCAAAGTGTGGCCATGTTCTCTTGCTGAGCCCCACATATTCTAAGTAATGGTCTCCTTACACTAATCTGCCATCTCATGGTGCAGGCTCTGTACTAACAACGACACTGAAAAATATATAATCCAAAGCTGATGTGCTTCATCACTTTGCACAGCTCCTTCCATTTTAATTCTACCTATTTTTGTATGTTCCCACTCCACTTACCCTGTGAGATAGCAAAGGTAAAGCTAATATTTGAAAGTATCATGTTTCCACGGAAAACATCTGTTTCGTTGGTGCTCTCATAGTCTGGGGTCATCTTATCCTCTTAAATGTTACAGTGTTTAAGGGTTAAGAACTAGTGCTAAATAATGTGCCAATAATATTCCTAAAGTGCTGATGTGTAGTGCCATAAAACAATCAAGAACCTAAGTATGTAATATTCCAAGATTCTAATTCCCCAACTCGAACTCCAAACCATCAGACCCTGGCCTCCAGCTCATATATCTTTGACTGCAGGACACATCTGGACTGCAGAACATCCTGGACCTAACCTTGGCTACTGCTTCTTAGGATGTTCCAGCTTCAACTTTTCATTTACCACACCCTGGGTTCTGGCTCTGCTCATATTTAACATCTCCTCATGCATTCTTGCCAACATTTGCCTATATATTGTCATTATTTCAATTTCAGGACTGACGCAGTTCATGTTCCTGAAGGCTTACCCAGGCAGACGGTATAAATCCAAATCACCTTCCCTCCTGACTTCCCTCCACTCCTCAGTGTGGTTCCTTTATTTCAGCCTCAGGGCCTCTCTCACACATGATCACCATCTAGGGTTCCAACGTACATTCATGCACGTGTACACACATACACAAGTACACACACACACATGCACACACCCACTGCACCTTTGTTAACACTATCTTCCTGTCACAGATTGCCTTTCCCTCTACTCTCAGATTCAAATCCTAGCACAGAGTTAAAAGTTCAGGCTCTGGAAATCAGGTTGCCTGTGTTTGTATCCAGCTTTTCTACATATTAACTAGACGATCTTGCACAGGTTACTTAACTCTCAATGTCTAGGTTTCCTCGTGCAAAATGAGAATAATAGTAGTACCTATCTGTGGTGGCACTGCTAAATGTCTATTTGATGCCCATTTCCTTCCTTCTTCACCAATATCCAACTCTGTAGCTTTTCAGGCAGCTATGTTGTCAGATGAGAGAAAAACAAAAAGCCTTCATTTCTCAACCAGTTATGCCACTGGGTGTCCATGTGATATAGTTCTAACCAACGGGAGGGAGTGGAAATCTGAAGTCTGCTAGAAAATCTTAGGAAAGTGTTTCTTTCCATTCATTTGTACTTGTTGCTTTTGTTGTCTTTCTACTGGGATGCCAGTGCAATGCCTTAAGTGGACCTGTCATTTCATAACCATGAGGCTAAAAAACACCCACTGAGCATGATGCAGCTGAAGGTTAGAGGAAGCTGGAAACTTGATGGTTTCTCAAGCATTTGTATCAGCCCCAGACTGCCCACTCCTGAACCTCACTATGTGAGGTAGGATGAGCCTTTACTTTATTATGCCACTGTGGTTATGATACGGACAAGAGGCAGGGAAATACTGGTTACAAGAGAGTGGTTCCCTGGCAAAGGCCCTATCCTCTAGCCTGGAAACCTACAGCCCTAAATAGGAACAGGCATTCCTGTTTTTGTGCCAAATGTTGCCTTTTCCAAGACTACCCTGGCCCGCCACACCCCCACCCTGTACCCATAAAAACTCCAAACCTCAGGCTCCATGAGCAGAAGAGCAGCAAAGCAGTGTAGCAGAGAAGGAGAGAGAAAGAGTGTCTGAACGTCGAGAGGAGTTCAGCTGGGGACTGTCAAGAGAGATCATTCGTGGGATGGCCAAACTCCAGGGGAAGATTATTTTCTCACTCCATCCTCTTTCCAGCTTCCCATCCATCCTGCTGAGAGCCACCTCCATCATTCAATAAAATCTCTGTATTCACCATCCTTCAAGTCTGTAGGACCTGATTCTTCCTGGATGCTAGACAATGACCTGGGTACCAAGACGACGGGATGTAAAAGGCTGTCACCCTGACTCTTCACTGAGCTGGTTTAACACTTAGCCATCCACGGACAGTAACTGCTAAAAGAGCATTAATTGTAACACACCCCTAAATGCCACCATAGGGCTAGAGCCCAAAAGCACTCACCCCATCTCCTGCACCTGCCTGTCTGCATGCTCCCCCTCCCTTAAGGGGTTTGAGTGTGCAGTGGCCAAGCAAACAAGCCACACCCCTGTTGCAAGTCCCATAAGAGGGTCAAGGAACTCTCATTTCAGTTAGGTTTCTGTCACTTAACAGTGCGTATGTGACTGTGAGGGTTGAAACACACATCAATGACTAGCAGAATGCCTGAATAATAAGTGCTTATAAGAGTGTTAGCTAGCGACTGGGCATGGTGGCTCATGCCTATAATCCCAGCACTTTGGTAGCCCAAGGTGGGCAGATTGCTTGAACCCAGGAGTTCAAGAACAGGCTGGGCCAACATGGCAAACCCCTATCTCTAAAATATATATGTATACACACACACACACACACACACACATATGTATATATAAAGATTGTTAGCTGGCATTGTTATTTCAAACCTCAACTCAGTGGCTTCAAAGCCCCTTCTGTGAGATCTCCCTTCTTGATATGGCACTTAAAATTTGCAGTACTCATTGGGCACATATCTTAAGTCCAATTCGCTTCTACTACTATGTGGCTTTTGTATTGTTGTTGTTAAACTTGTATTTCCTGAGATTTCCCACAATGCTTATCTGAATTCTATGCATATAGGTGCCACTCAGTAAATAAAATATGTATTCAGGAACTTTGAAACTGCTTCGGAAACATTTGAAAGGTTGTATTATCACATTTCTAGTTTTATTTTATGGCAAGAGTCTTTAAAACTAATAAATCCTCTAGCTGAATTAAACACCTGATTGTTTTTTATGGAAATATCTAGGTAATGAACTTCTACTTTCTTTTCTTACCTTTTGATTACTGTAGCATTGACCCTTTATCAAATGGTAGATTTTGAAAAGCTATTAATTCAACATACAGTTTAATAGAAGTATTAGCTATATATACAAACTTTCTTATGCATCAAATAATACAATGTTTTAATAAGCTATTCTTACCCCAGGAACTGGACTATAAATAGACCTAAAGCTGCAAGAGAAAATGCACTGTCTGTAGTGACTTCTTCACTTGCATAACTTGGACTACATGGCCCCCACCCTGGGAAGATGAGGGAATAGGGTGGTCCAGGAAATCCTTCCCTCCTTGGATCTTTCACAGCATTGTTTTAACATATTCCTCTATTATTTGTGTATTTTTAAATTATCCTTCCAGGCTATGAACTTTTAAGGGCCAAGAGTATGTTTTACTCAGTTTTGTATATTCTACAGCTACCATCACAATACTTGCCACAAAAAAAGGTCCGCAGAAAACATTTATTATGTTTCATTAAGCTAAATTAAGCTGAAATTGGCCAGTAACAAGAAGTGGAAACCTATTTGCATCACAGTCAAGGGAAAAAATGTTTCAAAGCGTTAGAGACCTGTTTTCTATCTCCATTTGATAGCTATGTGAAAAGTTCTTTTTTTAATAGATCTGCTCTCCCAAATAATATTTTCTTCCTCCTGTTTCCCAGAAGTTGTATAAAAAGATATATGGCAAAAATCCTAGGGAATCCCAGCAACAGAAGACATGTTGTTTGTAGTGTCTTTGTCACTGTCCTTAGGGTGTGTTTTTCTTAACTGAACAAGTAGTTCTTGAATATCTAAGTGCTGGTGTTGCTCTAAACACTTGAAAATACATCCCTATCCTTACAGAGCTTATAGTTTAATGTTAGAATAAATGTCAGTGAGTGTTAAAGTAGCAAAGAATGGAAAAATAGAGAAGTCACCTTGTTCATAGAAGTTGGCAAAAGCTTTCCTGGAGAGGTAAAAATTAGCAGCAATCATAAAGAAGTGTAAAACTTAATCAGGTGGAATTGGAGGCAGATGAAAGAGGATGTGCAAGGACATGGTAGAAGGCAGGAGGACAGATTGAAGGAACTGAGCAAAGCCTATGCAGCCAGAGCCAAAGGTAAGCAATGAAATAGGAAACATGCACAGAGACTACACCATGCCAGGCCATGTAGACTTTGTGGGAGTCTCTGTGTAACATGATCAGATTTGTATTTTAAAAGATTCCTTTGGTGCATGGTGAGGAATGCATTGAAAGGCAGCAAAGCAGCAGTGTGTATCATAGATAGTCCAGAAAACCTCAAAGTGTCAGTTTCTGCCTTTTCAACCATCAGCTTTCTTCTTGCAGATACCCAGTACAGATACTTTTTTTTTTTAACTTTTAAGTTCAGGGGTACAAGTGCACGTTTGTTACACAGGTAAACTTGTGTCATGGGGGTATGTTGTACAGACTATTTCATCACCCATGTATTAAGCCTAGTCCATTAATTATTTTTCCTGATCCTCTCCTTCCTCCCACCCTCCACCCTCCAATAAGCTTCGATGTGTCCACGTGTTCTCATCATTTAGCTCCCACTTGTAAGTGGGAAGATGCAGTATATGGGTTTCTGTTTCTGTGTTAATTTACTAAAAATAACAGCCTCTAGCTCCATCCATGTTCCTGCAAAGGACATGATCTCATTGTTTTTTATGGCTGTATAGTATTCCATGGTATATATGTACCACATTTTCTTTATCCATCTATCGTTGATGGGCATTTAGGTTGATTTTGTGTCTTTATAAAAGAAGCCTAGTGGGGCCATTTATGCGCTGAGTCAGGATAGTTTGGGGTCGGACTCAATTTTAGAGTGCTGCTTTAAAATTGTTGCCATATTCAATATTTAGGAAGACTCAAAATTCATGCCTTACCATCTTGGTGACCACAATTGTATATTATGCTTGGTTTTGTGTCCTGAGAAAAGGAAGCCAATTCTTTTCCCTTAAAGTAATGCAATCAGGGTCTCTACAAACAGTAAGGAGTGACTGATATGAGGAAAGAGTCAAGAGTCTTATGAGGATTGTGTTTGTGTATGTTTAAGTTAAGGAATTTGTGAGTTGGCATGACAGCCTGGGGGAAAACAGCTTCATGATTGTCTTTCTGCCAGAAGCAGTTTTCAGCAGGCTCCCATCTTCCTGGGCTTCCACTGGCAGTGCCAAGACACAGCCCCTCAGGCCTGGGGCCAGGTAGTCATAAGACTTCAGTCAAATCTTATTTGCATTTTCTCTGAGAAAAGCCTGAGGTTTCTTTTCTTGATCTTAGTCCAAGGGTAAGGTTTTCTGGAAAGTTTGAAAAGAAATTTATGCCTAGCAGTTGGAGGCCTACAGAAAGGGAAAATAATATGTTCCTATGTGGCTATTTTTATTTTTTTGGCTGGAGAAAGCTCCAGGAAGCAGCCTTGTAATCCATTTCTTTGGCATACCTGAGCCCTTGTAGGATGCACATCGGCTATTTTATACTCACACAAAGAATATTACTTAGTACAATACTGACACCTGGAAAGCTGAATCTCTATAAGATAGTAAAAGGTGCTAAGCAACAAAACTGGCTATATTCCTTCATTTATTTATTCATTTATTTCTAAATAAATGAGCATTGATTAAGCAGCCACACTGTGCTAGATAGATAATGGGAATTACAGTGTCATTGATTTCACTAGGGTGTCACCAGGATAAATATCTTGTGAGCTCAGAGATGGAGATCCCTGAAAATGAGGGCCACAGTGCAGACCTTAGCTCAAGCCATCAGGTTAGATTTGGCTTAGACTAAGTTCTCACAGTATTTTGGAGAAATAGGTCTTCCCAGGGTCCAGGCAGTCTCCCCATCCTGGTAATGCCTAGGGCATGGGGATATCTGACCTCTACTGCTGAAATGGGCCGAATAGTCTCATAGATTTGTTTTTGGATAAACATAGAAATTGACCCTTCTTCTGTTTTTTTTGTTTTGTTTTGTTTTGTTTTTTGTTTTTGTTTTTTGAGATGGAGTTTCACTCTTGTTGCCCAGGCTGGAGTTCAATGGCACAATCTCAGCTCACCGCAACCTCCGCCTCCCAGATTCAAGTGGTTCTCCTGCCTCAGCCTCTTGAGTAGCTGGGATTACAGGCACGTGCCACCACACCTGGCGAATTTTGTATTTTTAGTAGAGACTGGGTTTCTCCATGTTGGTCAGGCTGGTCTCAAACTCCCGACCTCAAGTGATCCTCCTGCCTTGGACTCCCAAAGTGCTGGGATTACAGGGGTGAGCCACCGCGCCCAGCCCCTTCTGCTGCTAAAGCTTGAAACTTGTATTTGTTTTATCTGAGCTCCTTCCTCAGGAAAGAACCCTCAGGCCTCTCAAAAAAAAAAAAAAAAAAAAAAAAAAGTAGTTCCTGTTTTCTTACACATTGTTACATTTCTCTCTTATTATATAAACCCCTAGTTGTAGTCAGTTAGGGAGATGGATTTGAGGCTGAGTTTTCATCTCCTCAGCTACAACACTCAGTTAAAGCCTTCTTTCTAGACAATAATCATCATCTCAGTGGTTGACTTTCTGTGTGGCAAGCAGCAGGACCTAGCCCAAACCCCTGGTTTTTTGGTAACAGTGCCACTTTCTGACTTGCTATCTGAGCTCCTGGAATCAGCTCTCAAGATGCAGACTACATTTGTCCCAGAAGCCTTGCTGTGAGTTTACATGCCTACGGAGTCCCATTAATGGGCCTAGTGCCAGCTACCCACGTACCAGAGGCTCTAAACCCCAATAAAAATGTACACGTGTTTGTGTCTACCGATCTACTTCCCTTTTTACCTACCTAACTGCCTGTCTCCCTCATATCATATCACTATGACAACAGGAAAAACTGAAGCTATGGTGGTATTTGGAGAAGAGTATCTGGATAGTAGCATGGAGGGAGACCTTGCCCTATGTGTCTTTGGTCTTTTTTGTATTCCTTAAGAGCACCTCTCTTTCTAGCTTCAGCTCATTTACTCCGTTTGCAGCAAAGTGTCTCAAGTTTCTGTCTTCATGACTCCTTTCTACGTCTTCCTTTGCATAAGTTGCCAATGGCTTTTATGTTACTAAGCCCAATTATCAGTTTTCTGTCTTCTTATGATTACTTATTAGTATCTGACTCAACAAACTCTTTAGTTTTTCTTGACCAGTGTCTTCATTTAGCTTCTGGGACACTATACTTGAATGGTTTTATTTTCTCACCTCTCATTGTTCCTTCTCAGTCTCCCTTGTTAGCTCTTCTTCTTTTGTTTGACATCTGTATTTTGGATTGTCCGAGGGATCTGTCTTGGGTTCTTGTCTGTATCTACACATGCTGTATACATGGCTTTATTCATATTTATGGCTTAACAACACCGACGTATTACTGATAGCAAGTTTATATCTCTAGTGCTACCTCACTTCTGCTGACTCACCATCTCCAGATGGATGTCCAGAGGCATCTCAAACATAACATATCCAGATCAGGACTTAAGACTTCTTGTGGTGACTCAAAATCTGATTTTCTCCCAGTGTTCCCCCATCTTGGTACTATATCTACCCAATTGCACAGGTCTCAAACCTAGGAGTTAGCTTTGATTTCTCCTTTGTCTCATTTCATGGTAAATCTTTCAGCAAGTTCTATAGACTCTATCTCCAAAACATGTCACAAAGACATTTATTTCTTCTCACATCTACTACTCTGGTCCAAACACTAATATTCTGTCTTTGAGGAAACTTCTGTAGCCTCTGAACTGGTCTCCTTCTTCAGTCTTGCTCCACTACAATCTATTCTTCACATGAGAGTCCAAGTGGATTTTTAAAAAGTCAGTGGTTATTAATTGAGACAATTTTGCCCCCAAAGAGACATTTGGAAAGGTCTCGACACATTTTTGGTTATTACAACTCAGAGAAATAGATGCCACTGGGTAGAGACCAGGGATGCTGCACAGGACAGCATCCCACAACAAGGAATTATCTGGCTAAGAATGTCCATAATGCCAAGTTGGAGAAACGTTCAAAATCTCATTCCCTGACTTCTCCTTGCACTTGGAGCAACTCTTTATATTGTTTTACAAAGTACTAGTAATCTGGCCTGTACCTGTCTGTGTTTCCAACTTCATCTTTTACTATCCTCCTCTTTACATTTTGATCCAGCCACGTTGATTTTCCTGTTTTCGAACATACCCAGCTCATTCTTCCCTTAAGGTCTTTGTGTCAGTTGCATCCTTTGTCTGGAATATTTTTCTCTTTACTCCTCAAATGGTTATTGCTACTTATAATAATAGTTAACATTTATATAGCGTTTATAAAATGCCAAGAATCCAAATTTTCTAAGCACTCTACACATACTAACTTGTACATGCAACCCTACGAGCCGTTACACTGCCAGAAACTAAGGAACAGGGTTTAAATAATATGGCTGAGGTCACATGGCTAGTAAATGAGAGAAGTAGCTCCAAAGTCCCAGCTCTCAACCACTGCGTGGTACTGTAAGGCAAACTTCAGCTTATGTCATCTCCTCAAAGAGACCTTCCTTTACTCACCTCTAAATTTGTCACCCAGGCCGGGCGTGGTGGCTCACTCCTAAATCCCAGCACTTTGGGAGGCTGAAGTGCGCGGATCACCTGAGGTCAGGAGTTCAAAACCAGACTGGCCAACAAGCTGAAACCTCATCTCTACTAAAAGTACAAAACTTAGCAGGGCATGGTGGCACACGCCTGTAGTCCCAGCTACTCAGGAGGCTGAGGCAGGAGAATCACTTGAACCCAAGAGGCGGAGGTTGCAGTAAGCCAAGATTGTGCCACTGCCCTCCAGCCTGGGCAACAGAGTGAGACTCCATCTCAAATAAATAAATAAATAAATAAATAAATAAATAAATAAATAAATAAAATTTGTCATCCAGTTATTCTGTCACCTCATCTTACTTCAATCCATGACACAGCTCAGACCATAATTGGATTTTCTGGGTTCTTATTTATGTGTTTGTTTACCACATGTCTCTTCCCGTTAAAATCAGGAATCATGGCCATCTTATTTATTCTGTATTCTCCATATACAAGAAAGTGCCTGGCACATAGCAGACATTCAAAAAATATTTTTGAATGAATGTTACTAAATTGTATTGTTAGAGAAGGCAATACAGCAAATTTATTAAAACCACATATTTTGGGGCCAAATCTTTGAATCTCACCTCTGCCACATCATTTTATGTGATCTTTGGCAAAATGACCTAACCTTGTTAAGTCTCCATTTCTACATCTTGAAAATGGAGGTAGTAACTATCTCAGAAGGTTGACATAAGAATCAGATAATGCTTATAAAGCTTTCAGATTTACCTAAGTGTTTAGTATATGTTAGCTATTAATATTAGAGAAAATAAAAAAGACCTGATGACAGTCTAACTACACTCCTCCAAATTTACTTCTTTGTTTTTTTTTTTTTTTTTTGCCTAAAGGCCTACACTCATTTATATATTATTGCCACAACAAGTGTCAGAGCCAGATCTTCAACATCCAGTTCTAATACTTCTGATCCTCGAGTAAGAGTTGCTAACTACCTATATTAATGGACTGGTATATGCTTAATTAGGCATACTCTTGTCAGCTTTGAATTAACAACTAGAATTTATATTTCAGTAATTTGATGTTTCAAGAATAAGCTTTTCTTTTATTAACCCTAAAAATTACTTCAACCTAAATTAAGTTCATGCAGTAGTATTCTACAAAATCAAAGTTTTCCCATTATGGTTTCTGAAGAGACTTTAATAAGAGTTGGCCAGTTTCAAACCAGATGGTCTTTATAGTGACATAGTGGGAGAAACCCTATTTGAGTAAAATGGGTCAATAAGAAATCCAGAATTATAGTATGGCCTACAGAGTAAAGAAAGCTAAAATTCCAGGGCAATCACTCAAAATAATAATGGAAGAATCCAAACAGTAACAAAAACACCATGGTACTAATACAAAAACAGACACATAGACCAATGGAACAGAATAGAGAGCCCAGAAATAAGGCTGCACACCTACAACCACCTGATCTTCAGCAAAGCTGACAAAAGCAATGAGGAAAGGACTCCCTGTTCAATAAATGTGCTGGGATAACTGGCTGGCCATATGCAGAAGATTGAAACTGGACCTCTTCCTTACACCATATACAAAAATCAACTTAAGATGGATTACATACTTAAATGTAAAACCCAAAACTATAAAAACCTTGGATGAGAACTAGGCAATATCATTCTGGAAATAGAAACGGGCAAAGATTCCATGACAAAGGCATCAAAAGCAATTGCAACAAAAATAAAAAATTGACGAATGGGATCTAATTAAACTTAAGAGCTTTTGCACAGCAAAAGAAACTATCAACAAAGTGTTTACAACCTACAGAATGGGAGAAAATATTTGCAAATTATGCATCTGACAAAGGTCAAATATCTAGCCTCTGTAAGTAACTTAAACAAATTTACAAGAAAAATAAAGTGGGCAAAGGACACAAACAGACACTTTTAAAAAGAAGACATACGTGCAACCAAAAAGCATACAAAAAAAAGCTCAATATCATTGATTATTGTGGGATCTGGCCAGCAGCCCACAATGCAATGGGGCTCTTTCTTTGTTCCCAGGTGGATTGGCAGGTCGAGAAATAAAAGACACACACAAGATAATGAAAGCTGGGTCTGGGGAGTCACCGCCTTCTGGTCCTGCAATGCTGCCAATGCACTGGATATACCAGCATTTATTATTAAGTTTAGTGACGGCAGCGGTAGATTAGTGAGGGATTTAGGATCATTTGATTATGAGGTGAGATGGTCACATGAGGATGAAGTGATTCTTTAACATAACATCAGTATGCATAAGTACAGTATATACAGAGATAAGAATTTACAATATAGTGTGTGCATCAGCAATTTCTAACAGAGCCTTAAAACAGAAACACAGTCTTTCCATAACCTGTGATTAGCAAGATGTTAATCAGCAGTAACAGTTGCCACAAAGGCTGGTTACAAACAATCAATAGAAACAGGACATAAAGCTAGACAACCTGTTAGACCAGAAATTCTCAGATGGGAGTATGCCTTAACCCTAAAGAGGCCTGAAGAGCCACGGCAAGATAAAGGCATTTATAGCCCTATCTTATCCATATGAACAGGCACCCCTCATGCATCCATTTATAGGCTCTCCAAAAGGGTCACATTCCATTCCCAGAGTTATGAATATCTGCTTTCCTGGGATAGGAATCTTGGTGACGTGAAACCTCCCTGACTGCACGTCTGTTTATAGGCTCTCTGCAGGGGGAAGCACATTATGTGCTGTTGGCTCATTCTGGCAGCCCAACGTGGCATTGTCTTTACACAATCCTGCATGCAATTTAGTAGTTAACAATAATCAGGGACATTTCATCTTTTATTCTGTGTCAATAGTTTCAGGGGGTCTCCCTACAATTGACCATTAGAGAAATACAAATCAAAACCACAATGAGTTACCATCTCACGCCAGTCAGAACATCTATTATTACAATGTCAAAAAATAACAGAGGCCAGCAAGGTTGCAAAGAAAAGGGAACCCTTATACACTGTTAGTGGGAGCATAAGTTAATTCAACCATTGTGGAAAGAAGTGTGGTAATTCCTCAAAGAACTAAATACAGAACTACCATTGGACCCAGACATTTTGTTACTAGGTATACACTCGAAGAAATATAAATCGTTCTATCATAAAGACACATGCACATGAATGTTCATTGCAGCACTATTCACAATGGCAAAGACATGAAATCAACCTAAATGCCTATCAAGACAGATTGGATAAAGAGAATGTAGTACATATACCCCATGGAATACTATGTAGCCATAAAAAAGAACAAGATGATATCTTTTGCGGAAACATGGATGGAGCTAGAGGCCATTATCCTTAGCAAACTAATGCAGGAACAGAAAACAAAATACTGTATATTGTCACTTGTAAGTGGAAGAGAACACATGAACATATAGAGGAGAACAGCAGACATTGGAGCCTACCGGGGGTAGGGGGAGGGGGAGGATCAGAAAAAAATAACTAGTGGATTCTAGGCTTAGCACCTGAGTGATGAAATAATTTGTACAACAAACCTCTGTGACACAAGTTTACCTACATAACAAACCTGTATGTGTACCCTGAACCTAAAATGCAAGTTTTTCTTAAAAAAAAACAAAAAACAAAAAAAGCCCAATCAATGGAATGAAAATAAAACTAAAAGAGCAGCAGGAGCAAATGTTTGAATCTTTCTGAGACCTTTTAAAATTAAAGTAACAGTTACACAATCAACTTTTGGGTTTATATCCATCCCAGAGTTGAGGCTCTAGGAACCATGTTCCAGGGGATTATAGCTGACTCCCTGGGAAAAAAAAAAACAAAAACAAAAACATAGTACTAAGTGCAGCAAGAAAAAAAGCAGATTGAAAGTAGGACTGGGGGGCGGAGCAAGATGGCCGAATAGGAACAGCT
>NW_012117188.1:1499982-1507895 GCF_000951035.1 Colobus angolensis palliatus
GCACAAGTATACATATGTAACAAACCTGCACGTTATGCACATGTACCCTAGAACTTAAAGTATAATAAAAAATAAAAAATAATAAAAAAAAAAAGAAAGTAGGACTGTGGAAAGCTGGTTCTAAGAATACCCCCAATGATTCCTTCCTCCTGTTATCCATGTCCTTGTGTAATCACTTCTTGTTGAGAGTAGGTGGGACATAGTGACTCATTTCTAAGGAATAAAATATAGCAAAATAATGAGCTGTCACTTCCCAGACTCTAATTTCCATCCTTCTTCCCTCTTCCATTTTCTCTCTGGCTCTGAGCAAAGCCAGCTGCTAGACTGTGAGCTTCCCTATGGAGAAGTACATGTGACAAAGAACTGAGGGAAGCCTTCAATGCAATAGCCAGCAAAGAAATGAATTATGTCAACAACTACATGAACGAGCTTGGAACAAGAACCTGCCTCCATTGAACCTTCAAATGAGATTGCAGCCCCAGCTGCCATTTTGACTGCAGCTTTATGAGAGACTTTGAGGGAGATATATTTCAGCTAAGCTGCTTCCAGATTCCTGATCCAGAAACTGTAAGATAATAAATGTTTATTGTTTTAAGTGGCTAAGTTCTGGGATCATTTATTAGACAGTAATAGCTTATTAATACAGAAACTGTGCCAAAAGTAAGAACCCTATTAATTCATTCATTTGTTCACCTAACACTTATTTTTTTAGCATTGGTGAGATAAAACCATCCCAAGGACAAAAAGAGTTATCTGTCTTCGAAAAGTTTCATTTTATAGAAGGCCACAAACATCTAGAAAGGGCAGAAGTATTGAAGGCCCAGTCAGGGAAGGCATTCCAGAGAAGGTAAACTGAGTTCTTGGCCAGACCTCGTTGGATAGATAGTATTCAACAGGCAGGCAGACTGGGGACAAAACAAGTGGAGAAGTGAAAGGATGATGGCAGACAGGAAACAGATCTAGAATCTGAGACTCTACAGGTTAGCAAAAAGTATGAGGGGAAAAAACACAGAAGAGAAAGAGCAAGGCTCATTTAAACTTTCCCTTCTGGACAATCATCACCAGCATCAGGGACTCTGTGGAAAAAAAGACCATCCTCTGCTGACCCTAATATTGTACATACAACTTGTTAATTCTGTCAAAGATGGGAATGCAGAGGACATAATTTCTTCATTTGGTTTATTGTACCATTTCTGATGAGACCATTGTTATACTACTACATTGTTCCTAAGCTTGAATGAACTGTTTATCACTAAAAATGAAGGAGAAACAAAACAAAACAAAAGAAAATTTTCAGATGCAACGTTTCAAGGATTTATATCTTATCAGCTAGACTCCAGAAATTTAGCTAAAATGTTGTATGTGTGTCATGAAATGTAGGAAGAGAGATATTTTTAAGCCACAAATGCAAAACACCATTGGAAAAGATGACAGAATGATGATTGTCATAGAGTTTTGAATTCCAGATATACAACAGTGCACATCTATGTTATTGGCTTTAGGCCTTTCCATGGCTCTTTCTGGAGTGTTTGGAAAAAATCTTATAAGCTTTACTCTGAAAATATTCTTTATTTCAGAAGTGAAGCGTTTGAAGAGAAGCTATAGGATCCTCTCAAGCGTCAAGCATCTATTAATGTTGTTTTTATCACTGGTATCAATTTTTAATGTCTTGAGTTATTTAAGTTAGACATTCCAGTGATTAACATTGTTATGGAGGCTGAATTGTGTCCCCTCTAAAATTCATATGTTGATATTTTATCCCCTAATACTCATAACATGATGGTATTTGGAAATAGGGACTTGAAAGAAGTAATTAAGGTAAAATGAGGTTATACGAGTGGGCATTTATCCAATGTGAGTAATTTCCTTATAAGGAGACTAGGACATAAACACGCACAGAGAATCATGTGAAGAAAGAGAGAAGATGGTCATCAACACACCAAGCTGAACAATCTTCATTAGAAACCAACCCTACAAACAACTTGATCCTGAACTTCTAGCTTTCAGACCTGTGAGAAAATAAATTGCTGTTGTTTAAATTACCCAATCTGTGGTATTTTGTTATGGCATCTCCAGCAGACTAATTCAGCAGTCTTTATAGTTTCACAAACAGAATAAACAGAAAAAAAAAGAATTCACTAAAATTTGTTATTATCTAACAGTAAATATATTTAACTCATCTATACACAGTTTCACATAATTTTCCCACTTAAAAAAAACTTCTGTTAACAAAAGACCTTCACTGGAGATGCATTTTAAAATATACATAATTTAAATTTAAAAATTAAAGAGTCATTATCCTTAACCACTTAATATTACAGCTTATGCCAGTGGTTTTTCTTTACAAACACATACACTAATGGTTCAAAATATCCTAATGCACCATGGATATTTTTTACATATTGTCATTGTGACTTTGGGCAGATTGGTTAACCTCCATACCCCTCAGTTTTGTCATCAGTAAAATGAGGATAATAAGAACTCTTCAGGTTTTTGTTAATGATTTATATTGAAGTGCTATATACAAGGCACTTAATAAAGTGCCTGGCACCTAGTAAGCAAAAAATAAATGGTCTGTATATATTTGCATGTCCTGCATTTTACCAAAAGATGGTCATTCTGCATGTTATTTTCCAATCTGCTTTTTTTCATATTTTATATAGGTATTACTAATTATTTGTTACATTATGTTTCTGGGCATAAAAGTGACCTACACATAAGAATGTCCTCTTCTGGTCTCATGGAGTTTTTGTTTGAACAGCATTTCTTCAAGACTCTTGGTGTAGAATTTAATGCAGTTTTAAGACTCTTGTTCTTTTAGCAATCTCCTTTTGTTTAGCAAAATTTCTAAAAGCATAGTTGGGGTTGAGAACTCACTCAAATTTGAGACGTTGCCAGGCAGTAAAGGAAAAAAAACAGTTCCTGCTGACTCTGCATCACAGCTGCCAGATGCCTTGGTTAACTTGTGGAAAGGGAAACAAAACGGAATTGCGAAATGAAATGCTTTGGAGACCACAAAATGGTGGAGGCAGAATTGAAGTTTACCCTTCTGGTACTTTTAGTAACAGTTCTAAGGGTCATCTATATGCCAAGCCCACAGGTCTGAGTCAGTGGCAGGCTGCCACGGGGTGGTATGCACTGATAGGAAGAGACTGCAGTCAGGGTACCAAGTGTACCAGGAAGCCACCTCTTCCATGCCCCCTACACCACCACTGCCACCAAAAAGCAACCTCCTTCACCTGAAGTTTTGCTCATTGAGCTTTCCTAAAAGGCATAAACTCACAAGAGAATTTCAACCTGAATTTTTTAGGATGAATGAGTTTCTAGTTCTTTTTCAAAGTGAGTTTTCATGGGGTGAAGGAAACAGCTTGAGAGAACACTCAGCCCATGTGGGTAAGAGAGACACCAGCTCCAAAGTGTGAAACAAACAAAGGGAAAGCTGGAGGCTGAAGCTTTAAGCCGACTCAGTTAAGTCTTGCTTACCTCCAGCTGTGCAAGGGCCAATCCAAGCTATGCAGGGGAAGGGGTGGTGTGATAGGTAATCAATGTCGCTTACAAACACCCTGTAGCTATCATGAGGAAAAACTGCATCCTAACAGGGCATCAAGATACCACCTTTGTACATGCAGGATAAGGCTGTCTGCATATAAAAAGCACCTGCTTTTATCCAGTGGCACTTTATGGGGCAGCCTTGGGCCCTACAGAAAGACACAAGACAGGAAGTGTGGTGAGCTCCTGCCTGTCAACAGTAGTTCTTTCTTTCTTGCAGTACGTCCATTATCACATCAAATCAAACCAATGTATCTTTGCCAGGTGTCCAGTATGGGCAGGACCTGGCATGAAGGTAGCTCTGCCAAATGAAGGTCGCTCTGGAAAGCTGGCAAGTCTTTTTTGTAGCAGCTGTATCAGAGGAGTTTGGCCTGGGAGGTTGTGAGGAAGCCAGTGATAGGAAAAGTGGAGGAGAGATTCACATCTTATACCCAAATGGTCAATTGCCACATATGTCTACATTGAAAAAACAGCACATGATATCACAGGCTGACCCAGTAGGGCTTTCCTGCCAACTAGCTTTTTTTAAAAAGACAAAATTAGAGTGTCTCTGATGAGAATAAATAATTTAACATGGATCTTTGAATAACCCTAAGAATCAGATGTGACTTTATTTCATAAGAGATAAATTTCATGGAACAATATGTTCAAGAAGGTGGGTCAATGGCAAAATATTGTTGCAGTTGATTGTATTTATTTTAATATTGTTCTTTTCTGCTGGTTTTTGTACCAGAGTTTGAAAGCATGGAACACTGTCAGCATAAACTTTGTGCTATAAAGATGGCTGCAGTAGGACCCCTAAAATAACACAATTCCCAGACTCCTGTTGACAAGTACAGCTAAACAATTTCACTAATTTTTTGTCAGTATGCCTGAAAACATGAGTTCTTCATTTCTTTGTCTGAAAAATGAACATTGTACTGCTAGATAGATAATGATGCCTCCCAAGCCTATAGTCTCCTTCTAAAGAAAACTGCCAGCTAGAACCCTATGGAGGAAAATTGCAGCAGACCATTGGTCCTAATTCTGGTTGCACATTAGAATCACTGGAGAATTTTTAAAACTTGTAACTGTCCATGCCAGGTGCAGTGGCTCACACCTGTAATCCCAGCACTTTGGGAGGCCGAGACAGGCAGATCACAAGGTCAGGAGACCGAGGTCATCCTGACTAACATGGTGAAACCACATCTCTACTAAAAATACAAAAAAAAAATTAGCTGAGCGTGGTGGCACACGCCTGTAGTCCCAGCTACTCTGGAGGCTGAGGCAGGAGAATTGCTTGAACCTGGGAGGCGGAGGTTGCAGTGAGCTGAGATCATGCCACTGCACTCCAGCCTGGGTGACAGAGCAAGACTCTGTCTCAAAAAAAAAAAAAAAAAAAAGACTTGTCACTGTCCAGAACCTACCTGTAGATTCTAATTCCAAGATTATAGTTAATCTTGGAGGGGATCCAATTTAAAAAGGCATTATAGAAGATTCTGTTTTGCAGCCAGAGTTGAGAGCCACTGCTCGAGACCATTCCATAAGCTGGGGTGGCTGGGTTAAGTAAGACTCTAGTTGCTCTCCCCTATATGCAATTAATCTTGTTAATTAATTGAAATGGCCTGTGTCAGGATCTTCACGATCATCCCCATATTCAGAGATTTGCTGGAAGGACTCATGGGACTCAGGAAATCGCCTTATAGCTAGGATTTATTACACGGATGAAATAACAAGAGTACACGGTGAGATCACAATGGAAAAAGACACAGAATTTAGAGAAATCCATGCACAGGCTTCCTATGCTCTCTCCTTCTGTAAAGGGAGACATCATGTGAGTGACCTACTTCCTTCAGCAATTAAAAATGCTGTACCATGTATGCAATGTTTCTGCCCAGGAAATCCCACTAGAGACTCAGCGTTCAACATTTTTATTGGGGGCTGATCACATCTACTCTCTGCCTAACACATGCCAAAATTCCAGACTTGCAGAAGGAAAGCAGGTGTTCAGCATAAATCACATGTTCGCAAACAGTCTAGGCCCAGTGAAACTTCTTTATCAGTTGTGGAAATTACTGTGCTAAGGGCCAACCTTGCAAGCAGGCCCTACTAAAAATAGCAGCATTAGACCTGCTATGTCGACATTCTGCCCATGGCCCAAAACAGAGATGATGAATATCAGCTGGACTAATAAATTCTCTCTCAGGAATTTGACTTGAAAAATACAAAGAGCCTTAGGCAGTTGATTTTGAAATAAGTGACCAGACACAGAAGAGAGAAGCGAAAATTAAGAGAAAATTAAGAGAATATGTCCCAAATACTGTTTCTCTTTATTCCCTGAAATCTGTCACCCCACTTGTTCCTTGTTCTCCATGAATTTTCCGTTTCTTAGAGCCACTTTTGTCCTCTCTGTAAATCTCAATAATTTTCTCCTTTGTACAAACCTCAATTACTCAGCCAGAGTGAGTTTTTAACCCTTTGAACGGAAAGCGCTAACATGTCCACTCATCACCTGATAGTAAGCCAGGACCACCCCTGACACAGGCTGGGCAGAGCAACCACTGACGACCTCAAAGAAGAGAAAAAGAGGAGTATGAGCTTGCCTCCCAGAATGGGCTTCACAAACCCACAACCAGCATTTTTAGCAACATGCTGGCTTCCACACTAATCGGACTTTTAGCTGAATTGGTTAATTAATAACCTTGCAGAAATTGTTGAAAAACTTTGGTCATGGAGATCATAGAGATGTAGTCCCTGTGGATCCAGAATAAAAGGCAAATAATTGAGAATTATGCAAGAATTTCTAGTTTTACACCAGGCACAGTGCTTCACATTTGTAACCCCAGCACTTTGGAAGACTGAGACAGGAGGATCATTTGAGGGCCATGAGTTTGAGACCAGTTGCGGCAACAAAATGAAATCCTGTTTCTAAAAAAAAAAAAAATCTTAGTTCTATGTAACTCATCCATTTATATCTTTGTCTCATTCAATGTTTAGATGGACATACCTATGAACTTCAAAATCTTTTTAAACAGTGAAATGATCACAAAACTATTGAGTTCAGATTATGTGAAATGCAAACTTTCAGGTTAAAGTATTAAGCCTTCCTCTATCAAAAGATCATTCGTTCAGGGAGAAGTTCTCATTCCTGAAAAAAAAAAAAAAATTCATGCCGTTATTCCCCTCCATTCTACAGCCCATTTTTCTAGTGCTGACACTTTCCATTATCATTACATATTCTTTCTACCACAGTTGTTGTTGATTTAAATAAATAGTAGAATCTTAAAACAGGAAGAGGCATTATCAATCATCAGAAATCTAAGCCTCTGAGGCCGGGCATGGTGGCTCACCCCTGTAATCCCAGCACTTTGGGAGGCCAAGGCGGGCCTGAAGTAAGGAGTTCAAGACCAACCTGGCCAACATGGTGAAACCTTGTCTCTACCAAAAATAAAAAACTTAGCCAAGAATGCTGGCAGGCACCTATAATCCAAGCTACTCAGGAGGCTGAGGCAGGAGAATCACTTGAGTCCTGAAGGTGGAGGTTGCAGTGAGCCCAGATCACCCCATTGCACTCCAGCCTGGACTATGAGTGAAACTCGGTCTCAAAAAAAAAAAAAAAAAAAAAAAAAAATCAAGCCTTTGGCTTTAAATATGAGGATTTGGAGACCTAGCAAGATTTTAGGCTTACTCAAAATCTCACAGTTGACTAAAACCAGAGCCAAAACTAGAGAACTCTGATCTTCTGACTTTCAGGCTAATTTATTACCACTCTAGCTCCTTATCTTATTTGTTTGTTTGTTTGTTTGTTTTTTCCTGTGCAATTGAATTTAGGCTTCAAAACTTTGGGTAACTAAGGACTGTCTCTAAAGCTTTTGTCTTTTCATAAGTCTGTTCTCATTCCCAGATAATATTAACGTTCACAAGGCTGTAAATTTGTGATTGTGCAATAAATAAATAATTCAAAACTCTCCAGTTTGCTAGTGCTTGCTGACTAAGATTATGTGTTTCTAAAGAACAGGAAGCTGTACTCAGAATTTGTACTTTTCAGTCTAAGAACAAGTCAGCACAATGTCTTGTTTGTCATAGTTATACCTAAAAGAGAATATAACCTTCACTCACTCGTTTACTTTTAAAACTGTATCACATGACAGTGTTCAACTCAAAGGTAAATGTTGCTGGGCGCGGTGGTTCACGCCTGTAATCCCAGCACTTTGGGAGGCCAAGGTGGGTGGATCACAAGGTCAGGAGATCAAGACCATCCTGGCTAACACGGTGAAAGCCTGTCTCTACTAAATATACAAAACAAACTTAGCCGGGGGTAGTGGCGGGCGCCTGTAGTCCCAGCTACTTGGGAGGCTGAGGCAGGAGAATTGCTTGAACCTGGG
>NW_012117188.1:1507945-1510312 GCF_000951035.1 Colobus angolensis palliatus
GTGAACTCAGGGGGCGGAGCTTGCAGTGAGCAGAGATCACGCCACTGCACTCCAGCCTGGGCAACAGGGTGAGACTCTGTCTCAAAGAAAAAAGGAAAAAAAAAAAGACGGTAAATGTTACCTGTACAGCAACTGCTTTACTCAGAAGTCAGGCGTCAGTTAATCTATCAGCAATCAATGGAGAGAAACTTAGCTAACCATTATTAGAGTCACAAATCAAAATGCTCTCAGAGCATCTAATGAAATGCAGAAATATATTAATAATGCACAGGAAAACAGAAAGTGAAATGCAGAAATATATTAATAATATATAGGAAAACATTTAAAACAATAAGCACTAGATCATAGAATAAATCTTTCAATGTCATAAAAACTCATGCATGAGAGAGATCAGCAGAGATAGAGCTGGTCCAATTAATATTTTCTAACTAGGCATTTGTGCTTGAAAGTAGTTAAACTAGAACATTTTTGCCCCTGAGCCATATTAGAAAACCAAGACAGCTTTGGGGTCCAGCATATTCTTCTATTTCTTCCATTTGTACAATGAATATCATACTATTATATAATGAATATTGTATTAATATTATTGAACACATCCTTATGTGCTAGAAAAATTAGACATCTATATGCAAAAAAAACCAAAAAAAAACAAAAAAGCCTCAACTTTATTTCACACCATACACAAAAATCAACTCAAGATGGATCATGGATCTAAAACTATTATACTTCTGGAAGAGAACACAGGAGAAAATCTTTGTGACCTTGACTTAGGCAAAGACTTTTAGGCACAAAATCCACAAAAATTTCTGCTCTTCAAAAATCACTACAAAAAGAATGAAAAGACAAAGCAATAAACTACCAAAAGAAAATGCAAAAAAGGATATCTGATAAAGGACTTGTACCTAAATATTAAGAAATCGAATAATAGTAAAAACAACCCAATTTTAAATGGGCAAAAATTTGAACATGTGACTGGAGAAGAGATACAAATACAAATGGCATATAAGTACATGAAAAGAAGTTCAAAATCATTAGTTATTAGGAAATAAAAAGTAAAACTACAATAAGATTACCATTTTCTTACTAGAATGGCTAAAATTTTGTAGAAGGATATCTAGTGCTAACAAAGCTACAGAGCAACTAAAACTCTCGATATGGCTGGACAGAATGTAAAATGGTACATTCACTTTGAAAAATGGCTCAACAATTTAATATAAATTTAAATATAGACATACCATATAATCCAGCAATCCTACTCCTAGGTATTTACCCAAGTGAAATAAAAACTTATGTCGAACTACTTCACATCCACTAAGATGGCCATAATAAACAAAACAAAACAGAAAATAATAAATGTTGGCAAGGATGTGGAGAAGTTAGAACCCCTGTGCACTATGAAATGTAATGTAAGATGTTGTGGCTGCCTGTAGAAAACAGCATGGTGGGTGCTCAAAAAATTAAAAATAGAATTACCATATGATCTTGCAATTTCACTTCCATGTATATGCCCAAAATAATTGAAAGCAAAGTCTCAGTGAGATATTGGTACACTCATGTTCATAGCAGGCTTATTCACAATAGCTAAAACATGGATTCAACCCAAATATTCATCGGTGGGTAGATGGATAAGCAAAGTGTAGCATATACATACCATGGAATATCATTAGGCTTAGAAAGAAAGGAATTCTGACATACGCTACAACATGAATGAATCTTAAGAATATTATGCTAAATGAAATAAGTCAGTCATATAAAAACAAATACTGTATGATTCCACTTACCTGAGGTACTTAGAGTAGTCAAATTCATAGACAGAAAGTCATAGTGGTTACTATGAGCTAGTGGAAAGGGGAATGAACTGTTTAATAGGTGTAGAGTTTCTGTTTTCCAAGATGAAAAAAGTTATGGAGATGGATGGTGATGATGGCTGAACAGCATTATGAATTTGTTTAATACTACTGAACTGTACACTTAAAATTGGTTACGTGGTAAATTTTATTTTGTTTATTTTACTACACTAAAAGAATATGGCTGAGAAAGGAAGTTTTTTTTGTTTTGTTTTGCTTTGTTTTGTTTTTTGAGACAGAGTCTCACTTTATCTCCAGGTTGCAGTGCGCCACTGCACTGCAGCCTCCGCCTCCCGGATTCAAGAGATTCTCCTGCCTCAGCCTCTGGAGTAGCTGAGACTGCAGGCACATGCCACCACGCCCAGCTAATTTTTTGTATTTTTGGTAGAGATGGGGTTTCACCATGTTGGCCAGGATGGTCTCAATCTCTTTATCTCTCGTGATCCGCCCGTCTCGGCCTCCCAAAGTGCTGGGATTACAGGCTTGAGCCACCGCGCCCGGCCGGTCTCAATCTCTTGAC
>NW_012117188.1:1511310-1516521 GCF_000951035.1 Colobus angolensis palliatus
GGAGCTTGCAGTGAGCTGAGATCCGGCCACTGCACTCCAGCCTGGGCGACAGAGCGAGACTCTGTCTCAAAAAAAAAAAGAAAAAGAAATAAGAAAAGAGGTGGTATGTGCCTGTAGTCCCAAACTACTCAGGAGGCTGAGGCAGGAGAATCCCTTCATCCTAGAAATTTCAGTCCAGCTGAGGCAACATAGTGAGACTCGGTCTCTACAATTTTTTATTTTAATTTAAAAAAGAAAAGAAATAAGTAGAGGTGCATATATTGAAACATTTGCAGGATATTGAGGAAGAAATTTGTGAAAGTTTGTGTTGGATAGAATTAATGTTCATGAATCCTATGAAATTAACTATTGAGATACAGGATATCAGACAATATATATCTAGAAAAGTTACAAAGGAAGAAATAGATTAATTGGGGAAGAGGTAATATTTGATGAGAATTTTTCAGAATCAGTGGAAGAATTTAATTCTCAAGTATAAGAAATTCATTGACCACTAAGCTAAACAAATAAAAATTAATTCACACCTAGACACATCAGAATAAAACTGTAAAACACCGTAAATAGTGAAAAAAATCTTAACAGTAGCTAGAATGAAAATATAGATTACCTACAAAGTGACTGTTAGAGTTGACTTCTCAATAGAAAAAAAATAAAAATCTCAAAATAATATAATAATATCTCCAGAGTACTAAGGAAAAATATCAGCTAAATTATCATTCAAGGGAGAGATAAAATAAAATAAAATAAATCTGAATGTGTATGTCGTATGCAATGAGCAGTAAGGATTCTCAAATGGTTCTTGAAAGAACTATTATATAAAGTAAGTACTTTAGAAAGAAGAAATTCAACTGAAAAGAGTTGGATATAAAAAAAGCACTATGTATCAAATAATTTGGTAAATATTTGAGTAAATAAAAATTGGCTATTGACAAACAACAGTGACTACTAGAAAGAGGAGTTTTAATGAGATGAAACTAAAATATTAAACAAAAATGGAAAGTGGAGAAGGTGATTAGAACTAAAGAGTTCTAAAGTTCATTGTTTTGTTCACAAAAATGTAGATATATTAACTTTTGGCGTTTTACGGGTATGTTTTTTAACTTTTTATTTTTTATTTTTTTGTAGAGGTGGAGTCTTGCTATGTTGCATAGGCTGTTCTTAAATTCCTGGCCTCAAGTGATCCTCCTACCTTGGCCTCCAAAAGTGCTGGGAATATAGGCATGAGACACCACACCTGGTCTGTTTCCTTTTCTTTTTTTTAAGCCAGATTTTATTTGTATTTAAAAAAAAAAAAATCCTCAGGAGACTTAAAAGTTCCAAAGACCTGAAGATATCAAGGTTCAATGTACAGCTACAGCAAGGTGCTCATGATCAGTAACTGAGTCATGGAAGGTTCTGTAATGCCTTGAGGACTTCTGCTCCTTCATATCACTCCTAGTCTTAGTCTCATGGTTTTCTGCAAGTTCTCCTAGACTGTAACTTTGTAACTTTACACAGGGCTATCATTCCAGTAAGGACAAAAAAAAAAAAAAAAACATGCGTGCGGCTATCATTGTTAATCCAGTAGAGAAACCACAGAGTCACAGGGGTCATGTACAACAATGATTCCCAGAATCACAGTGGATAACCTTAAGCAGGTGACAAGCAGACATTCAAAGCAAGATAAGCATCAGAACTCCTGTTTTCCCGGTAGTCCCATCCATGGATAAGCTTGGACAGGTTGGTACACGGTGATTTTTTTTTTTTTTTTTTTTTTGAGACAGAGTCTTGCTCTGTCGCCCAGACTGGAGTGCAGTGGCGTGATCGTGGCTTACGGCAGGCAGGCAGCTTTTCAATCAAAAGTAGGTCAAGAATAGTTCCCCCAAAACAACCAGATGCCCTCCATCAAGACAAACTGTTTTTGGATAAAAAGATCCTGATTTCTTTTTTTGATGTAAAGGTAAGTAACTACTATAGGAATAAAATTACAATCTCTAATTTCAAAGGAAAAGAGACAAGAAATGCTTGAATCCAGTACAACAGGAGCTGACAATTTTTTTCTGAAATGTCCTGATAGTAAATATTTTAGTCTCTACAGACCATATAATTTCTGTTGCAACTATACAGCTCTACCATTGTAGTAGGAAAGCAGCTATGTGCTATATATAATTGAATGAGTGTGGCTATGTTCCAATAAAACTTTATTTATATAAAATAGTTTGCCAATAACCCCTATAAAATTAAGGAGAAAAATAAAAACTTTATTTATATAAAATAGTTTGCTGATCCCTATAATATTAAGAAGAAAAAAAGACACAAAGAGGAAAAAATGCCTGCCAAATAGAAACACAACAGAATGTAAGTAATAGAAATATAATAAATATAAATTCATCAAAATTCCTGGTGAAACATACAGTAATTCATAAAATTGACAAAACAAAAAAAAAATCCAACTATGTGCTGATCATGTGAAAGAAAATTAAATTTTGGGACCCCAAACTCATTTAGCCAAACAGAAAAGTCAAGCTAGGAACTGGGTCACGAAACCAGTCTCAATAAACAGAAAGCATCAGTAGCAATCATACCACATTTTCGGACCACACTGCAGTAAAACTCAATGATTTGTAACCAAAGTATTTGAACTAATTAGAGAATTCAGTAATGAGATAAGGACTTGGTGGTTTATATGGGAAGTGATCTCAGGAAACAGAGCAAAGAGGCAAACAGAGTGAGGCAAGGAAGGAAGCAAGGCAAATACAGGATGTTTTATTGTGTTTGTTACCTTTTTGAGAAACTGTGATAAGATCCTGCTTTGGGATCTCTAAGGAATAGTATGGACTGTGCCTCATAATTTTTCATGAAGAGAACAAGAGCCTGGAAAATTTATCCCTTGACTCTACTGCTCATTAGTTCAGGGTTGCTCCGGGTATTACTCCTCCACAGTTATAGTCTGTGCCTGTGCAGCCAAGGAACCTCCAGGTCTTCAGGGAAAACTCTGATGTAGAAAAGCAGAGATTCACTGAAAACTGCTTGAAGGGGACCTGGCAGCATTCATGCAATTGTCCCCTACATGTTCCTTAAAATCCAGTGGCTTGAGGGAATTTAGCAACTGCTACAAATCGCATCCCTGAAAAATTACAACAAAATGAGTGTATGCATTATTTAAGATACATGAGTATGTGTAAAACTGTCAAAAATATTCAAGGGAATAATACAAACTACTTCAAAATCATAGTTTTGGGGTGGATGTAAGAATGAGTGTGACTTCAACTATAGATATAATTAATTTCTATAGAGAAAAAATGAAGAATCTAAAGGAAACATCACAAAATGTTAAGATTTATTAATTCAATAGATATGGATATCTAGTTATTATTTTCCGTATTTTTTATATATTCTACAATTAAATATTGTTTTGAAAGAATAAGTTCCTGGTGCTTTCAATAGAAAGATTTTGCTTGCTAATACATGCCATAATCGCTGAACCTTCATTAAATAAAGAAGCTGAACTAGCAAAGCTCAGTTTTGTCTAGCTAGGCCCTGGCCTCCTCCAGAAGTGGAATTAAATGTTATGTTGTTTTCTGTTTCTTTAGGGGAAGTGTCCCTTTAAGGCTCTGAACTTTGAGCATGTGAGTCAAGCTCAAACAACAGTTTTCAGTCACAAGCTGTCTCAGCAGGTCACGGTGGCCTCCATCTTTCAGTTTGTGGTTATCACTTAAATTATCCTGGAAGAGTATTCTTAGCAATCTTTCAAATTCCTTTCCAAGTCCCTGTCAGTTTAGGTTTTTCATTTTTATGGTCTAATTGGTTAATTATCATAAAATGATACACAGTGTGCATGCGATCATGCTTTATAGCTGTTATAAAAATAGATTATCACTCTAATTCTGTCTGGCCACAAGTGAGTTTGTTTTAATGGATTGCAACAAGATTAGATTATCAGTCTAATTTTTTCAATTTACAGAAAATGAGGCCTAGACAAATCAGATTTTTTTGTACTTAGTAACTAGTAGGTGACAAAGTTGAAAATCAAATTTTGGACCCATCATTGTCATCAGTCTATGAGATAATATCTACGTTCCTTAGAGGTTACAGAATGAAACAAGTTATCTGTGAAGATCTAGAAGTATCACTCATTAAGACATCACAATTTATAGCCACCTGATTTAATCACTGTGGATAGCATAAGCGTAATGCATCTGGCACTAGGAGCCATGCTCCTGGGTGGTATTCATGTTCAGCCTGTGCCTGTCTAATGCACTTATGCCCCGGGATCTTCAGAGACAAATACCTTGCATGATTTCATGGTGTGTTAAGGCAGATCTTATATATGGATATCATCTATAACAGCCTTAGCAAAAGTCATAACATCACTAATGTGATTAGGCACACCCCATCAGAATTACCAAAATTGCCCAGATCATTTGCCATTGGGTTAAAGAACCACTAGACTGGAGAGGACTTCGAGAAGTCACATAGGGCACCTGTATCTAATACAGTGTTTCTCAAACTTTAATGTGTATATTAATCACACAAGGAGCTTGTTAATGCAGATTCTGATTAAGTAGGTTTGTGGTATGGCCTGAAATTCTTCATTTCTAACAAAGATAATATCAACACTGCTAGTCTTAGGACCAGCCTTGAAGTAGCAAAGAGTTTTCCTGTGCTTAAAAATTGCCCAGGGTCTACGACAAAGAAGTTGTGCTTCTCTGAGACAGAACACTGATGGCCAGAGAGGGTTGGTGGCATGTGTTTTGTGTAAGCAACACTCACAAAGCTAGTTATGTGCTGTCTAAATGCTTGTCTGCACTAGTCAGAAACAGACTATTTGGCACTGCCAAAGTGCTTGACCCTGAAGTTTACATTGGAGCATCTAGAGACTTAGAGCCAGTAATTTTGCAAACAGCAAATTTCCCCACTCATTAATTTAGAAAGAATGCATCATGGTCTATCAGCCTAAAAAAGTAGATTGAAGAGGGGAAAAAAATGCAACTTAGAATGACAGGGTTCAGATCTGGTATCAAACTCCAGCTCTTTCATTTACCTTGGATAAGTTGCTTAAAGCCTTTGACACTCAATTTCCACAAGTCTAAAAAGAAAATAGTATTAATAATAACCAAGTCACAAAGATTTTGCATATTAAACAAGATGATGATTTGAAAAGTCCTTTTGTAAACTAAGTGTTCTACATGTTTCATTAAAAGGTAATAGTTTTTTTTTTTTTTTTTTTTT
>NW_012117188.1:1521676-1530632 GCF_000951035.1 Colobus angolensis palliatus
AGTGAGATGACCCCAGTACCTCAGTTCAAAATGCAGAAATCACCGGTCTTCTGTGTCCTTCACGCTGGGAGTTGGAGACTGCAGCTGTTCCTATTCGGCCATCTTGCTCCGCCCCCAAAAGGTAATAGTTTTAAAAGAATAGATGAATCCTAATGATACCCCCATTGAATTTTAAAGGCTTCAGCAACTGCATTTTAGAAAACAGCCAATATTTCATTCTTTATCCATCCCTAGTGAGTCTAATGTCAGAGACAGAGCAGATGGGCAGTCTTCTCAGGGTCTCAGTCAAAATGGTCACTGTTTATCTTCTCCCAATATTCCTTCCAGGTACCTGTAGTTATACCTGGGAGAATGCTCCTATGCTGTTTAAACACAGGGTGATGCTTATTACAAAATGATGCAGTTCCCCTAAATGTTCTTTAGGTTCTAAATTTATCAGGTGTTCTCTTCGCTACCATCTACCCTAATCATAACATGAAACATGTAATGGTGTACAAATTAGATCAACTTAGGTACACATACATAGTATGTGTTTAGGGTTTTCACTTTTTGTACCATTAAGTGTTTAGGGTTTTATACTTCATACTGTGTCTTCGTATATGTACCTAATTTGATTCTCTTAGCTATCTATAACTTGATTGTTATTAGTACCTAAGGATTATACATTACTCCAAATATATATCAAAATAATTTGTAAATGTCTTTTGCCATAAAATATGATGCTTGTATATTGCAGTGGATACTGTGGTTGCCTCCCCTTCTCATGGTAACAACTCCATATTTATTTGGTATTCACACCCCTTCATGAAGCCTACATAATTAGAACAGGGGGTCTCCCCTGGGAGCTATTTTTGCCCCCACACCCAGGATGTTTGGTAATGTCTGGGGACGTTTTTAATTGTCACAATTTGGATAGGCAACTTCTGGCAACTCATGAGTAAAGGACAGGAATGCTGCTAAATATCCTACAGTACATAGGACAGCCCCTCACACCAAAGAATTATCCAGCCCACAATGTCACTATTGCTCAAGGTGAGAAACTGACTTAGAGAAAAGCTAACTCTACCTCTAACTCTAGCAGTGGCACAGGTGGTTCAAGCCTTCTTAAAAATCACAGTCCCATCTTGTAAGAATTATAGATTTAGGGTAAACACATGACTTTAAATGGTCAATGAACCCGAAGAAGACATTTCCAGAGGGTTTTTGGAATAAAAAGGTTTCCTTAATCTTTTGAGAGAGGTTTTGGAAGTGGCTCTTGTTGGTTCCACTTCCAGCTCGGATGAATTAGCAAGGACCAATTTTATCCATCTGTTGGAAGTAACTGGAAAGCAGGAAAAAAATATAAGACACATAGGACATTAGACTGTGCAGGACAATGATCCCTGAAAAAGAGAAAAAACTCAAAAATACAAAGAGAGCATCAGTGAGCCATGGAACAACTTCAAACAAGCTAATAACATGTGTTACTAGATTAACCAGGGTGGGATGGGGGCAGAAAAATATTTGAAGCAATAATGGTTAAAGCTTTTCCAAATTCTAGAAATTCAAGATCCAAGAATCTCAATGAGCCCTAGGGATAAGAAAAAAAAAAACAAAAAGAGAGACTATCATTATAGTAAAATAAATTTAAGTCAGTTGTGGAAATCTATAAACTATTTCCCTTAAAAGAGATCTGTATATTAAACAGCTTTGTAAAACCTGTTTTAAATACATTTGCATTTCTTCTATAAATCAGTACTACAATAGAAATAGTTTGATTTTGCTTTTAGCAGAACTCAAAACTAGCTTGGATATGTCAGTAGATCTCATTGTTCTGCCAATGCATTATTCATCAGGGTCACTTGGTCAGGCCAGACCGAGCTTAGAAGGCAGCTAGAAACTCTGCCCAATTCAATTATCTGTTTCACCACAGCTACAAATCATGTACTTCCTTAATGTATGTGTTTAGAGGCTTGACTCCCATCCCATTCTGCATTTAGAGACACTCAAAGCCAATGTAGTCCATGACCTCCTGCAAACTTCCCTACCTGCCTTTGACCAGTGGCAGTGGCTCCCTGCCTTTCTTCCTCTCAGGCAGGCCCAGCTAGGTTTCCACTGGCTATTTTTAAACTCTGAATAGCTAAATGAATTAACTCAATTTGTAGAAGAAAAGACAAGGAAGCTGTGTTTTGGCATTTAATCCACGAATCATTCTTCCATTCAGCTTTTCCATTAATAAAACTGGTACTTTAAACCTCCACTTTTAAAAAAAAAATTTGTACTATTTACACAGTCATGAAAAAAAAAATCAACAAGCCTTAAACTATCAACATGCTGACTTTCTGGTTACTTGCTAAGAAACCCCAAAAGACAAACTGCAGACACATTCTTAAAATATTTCCTCAAGAACATGGGGCACATTATTCTTGTCACATCCTGACTGCCAGGAGAAGCTACATCCCTCTCCCCAAGTGGAACTGCCAGGAATGAAAGCTGAGAAGCCCCATTGTCTGCCTGTGGAACTCGGCGCAGTCACTGCTTGGTATTCCTGGGTCCCTGAGCACAAGCTCTGCTTCCTTGTTTTGTTTTTTTTTTTTTTTAATAACATACATGTCCATGTATTGTTTGCCAACTCTTAGGGCCCCTTTCCCTTGCATCTCGGTCTGAGCACTTGTTTATTGTGCACACTAAAAAGTATGGTCTGTTGAAGAGAAACAAGGCAGTTTCTAAAAACAAAGCCAGGCTAGAACAGTCTGTGTTCAAAACATAGAGCTTTTTGATCTTTTTGTCTTACTTGTCTGTTTTTTTTAATTTGTTTTTAATTTCAGTGAGTTTTTAGGAAGCAGGTGGTGTTTGATTACATGAATAAGTTATTTAGGGATGATTTCTGAGATTTTGGTGCACCTCTCACCCAAGCACTGTACCCAATGTGTAGTCTTTTATCCCTCACCCACCCCCTGCTGTTTCCCCCAAGTCCTCAAAGTACAATATATCATTCTTATGCCTTTGCGTCCTCATAGCTTAGCTCCCACATGTAAGTGAGAACATTCAATGTTTGGTTTTCCATTCCTGAGTTACTTCACTTAGAATAATAGTCTCCAATTCCATCCAGGTTGCTATAAATGCCATTATTTCCTTCCTTCTGATGGCTGAGTAGTATTCCATGGTGTGTGTGTGTGTGTGTGTGTGTGTAGATACATGTATGTATGTGTGTGTGTGTGTATATATATATATATATATATATATATAATTTTCTTTATCCACATCGACTTGTTGATTGATGGTCATTTGTGCTGGTTCCATATTTTTGAAATTGCAAATTGTGCTGCTATAAACATGCATGTGCAAGTATTTTTTTCATATAATGACTTCTTTTCCCTGGAGTAGATACTTAGTAGTGGGATTGCTGGATCAAACGGTAGATCTACTTTTGATCTACTACAGTGGAGTATTCTTTAGGGACTCTCCACACTGTTTCCCATAATGGTTGTACTAGTTTACATTTCCACCAACAGTGTAAAAGTGTTCCCTTTTCACTGCATATACGACAACATCTATTATTTTTGGATTTTTTTGTTAAGGCCATTCTTGCAGGGGGGAGGTGGCATAACATTGTGGTTTTGATTTGCAGGTTTCTGTTAATTAGTGATACTGAGCATTTTTCCATATGTTTGTTGGTCATTTGTATAGCTTCTTTTGAGAATTGTCCAATCATGTTCTTAGCCCACTTTTTGATGGGATTGTTTGTCTTTTTCTTGCTGATTTGTTTGAGTTCCTTGTGGATTCTGGATATTAGTCCTTTGTTGGATGTATAGATTGTGAAGATTTTCTCCCACTCTGTGGGTTGTCTGTTAACTCTGCCAATTATTTCTTTTGCTGTGCAGAGGTTTGTTTGTTTAGTTAAATTCCATCTATTTATCTTTGTTTTGTTGCATTTGCTTTTTGTTTCTTGGTCATGAAGTCTTTGCCTAAGCCAATGTCAAGGAGGGTTTCTCCGATGTTATCTTCTAGAGTTTTTATGGGTTCAGATCCTACATTTAAGTCTTTGATCCATCTTGAGTTGATTTTTGTAAAAGGTGAGAGATGAGGATCCAGTTTTATTCTTCTACACGTGGCTGGCCAATTATCCCAGCACCATTTGCTGAACAGGGTGTTGTTTCCGCACTTTATGTTTTTGCTTGCTTAGTCAAAGATCAGTTGGCTGTAATATTTGGGTTTATTTCTGAGTTCTCTATTCTGTTCCTTTGGTCTGCATGCCTATTTTTATACCAGTACCATGCTGTTTTGGTGACTATGGCCTTGTAGTATAGTTTGAAGTCTGGTAATGTGATAATTCCAGATTTGCTCTTTTTTGCTTACTCTTGTTTTGGTTATTCAGGCTCTTTTTTGGTTCCATATGAATTTTAGGACTGTTTTTTTCTAGGTCTGTGAAGAATGATGATGGTATTTTGATGAGAATTGCATTGAATTTGTAGATTGTTTTTGGCAGTATGGTCATTTTCACAATATTGATTGTATTCATCCATGAGCATGGAATGCGTTTCCATTTGATTGTGTCATCTATGATTTCTTTCAACAGTGTTTTGAGTTTTCCTTGTAGAGGTCTTTCACATCCTTGGTTAGGTATATTCCTAAGTATTTTTTTTTTTGCAACTATTGTAAAAAGGGTTAAGTTCTTGATTTGATTCTCATTTGGTCACTGTTGGCACATAGCAGAGTTACTAATTTGTGTACGTTAATTTTGTATCTTGAAACTTTGCTGAACTGGAAGGCGGCAGCGAGGCTGCGTGAGGAGCATCCACCATTGCTGAAGCTTGAGTAGGTAAACAAAGAAGCTGGGAATTTCAAACTGGGTGGAGCCCACTGCAGATCAAGGGGCCTACCTGCCTGTGTAGGCTCCACCTCTGGGGGCAGAGCATAACTGAACAAAAGGCAGCAGAAATTTCTGCAGACTTAAACATCCCTGTCTGACAGCTTTGAAGAGAGTACTAGTTCTCCTAGCATGGATTTTGAGATCTGAGAACAGACAGACTGCCTCCTCAAGTAGATCCTTGACCCCCAGGTAGCCTAACTGGGAGACACCTCCCAGTGGGAGCCGACTGACACCTCATACAGCAGGGTGCCCCTCTGAGATGAAGCTTCCAGAGGAAGGATCAAGCAGCATTTGCTGTTCTGCAATATTTGCTGTTCTGCAGCTTCCACTGGTGATACCCAGGAAAACGGTGTCTGGAGTGGACCTCCAGCAAACTCCAAAGGACCTGCAGCTGAGGGTCCTGACTGTTAGAAGGAAAACTAACAAACATAAAGGACATCCACATGAAAACTCCATCTCTAGATCACCATAATCAAAGACCAAAGGTAGATAAAACCTCAAAGATGGGGAGAAACCAGAGGAGAAAAGCTGAAAATTCTGAAAATCAGAGTGGTTCTTCTCCTCCAAAGGACACAGCTCCTCGCCAGCAATGGATCAAAGCTGGATGGAGAATGACTTTGAGGAGCTGAAAGAAGTAGGCCTCAGAATATTAGTAAAAACAAACTTCTCTGAGCTAAAGGAGGATGTTCGAACCCATCACAAAGAAGCTAAAAACTTTGAAGAAAAGATTAGACGAATGGCTAACTAGAATAAACAGCACAGAGAACACCTTAAATGACCTGATGGAGCTGAAAACCATGGCACAAGAACTACGTGATGCATGCACAAGCTTCAGTAACCGATTCGATCAAGTGGAAGAAAGGGTATCAGTGATTGAACATCAAATGAATGAAATGAAGCGAGAAGAGAAGTGTAGAGAAAAAAGAGTAAAAAGAAATGAACAAAACCTCAAAGAAATATGGGACTATGTGAAAAGACCAAATCTACATCTGATTGGTGTACCTGAAAGTGACGGGGAGAATGGAACCAAGTTGGAAAATACTCTTCAGGATATTATCCAGGAGAACTTCCCCAACATAGAAAGGCATGCCAACATTCAAATTCAGGAAATACAGAGAATGCCACAAAGATGCTCCTTGAGAAGAGCAACTCCAAGACACAAAACTGCCAGATTCACCAAAGTTGAAATGGAGGAAAAAATGTTAAGGCCAGCCAGAGAGAAAGGTCGGGTTACCCACGAAGGGAAGCCCATCAGACTAACAGCAGATCTCTTGGCAGAAACTCTACAAGCCAGAAGAGAGTGGAGGCCAATATTCAACACTCTTAAAGAAAAGAATTTTCAACCCAGAATTTCATGTCCAGCCAAAGTAAGCTTCATAAGTGAAGGAGAAATAAAATCCTTTACAAACAAGCAAATGCTGAAAGATTTTGTCACCACCAGGCCTGCCTTACAAGAGCTCCTGTAGGAAGCACTAAACATAGAAAGGAGCAACCACAACCAGTCACTGCAAAAACATGCCAAATTGTAAAGACCATCCATGTGAGGAAGAAACTACATCAACTAATGAGCAAAATAACCAACTAACATCATAATGACAGGATCAAATTCCCACATAACAGTATTAACCTTAAATGTAATCGGGCTAAATGGTAGAATTAAAAGACACAGATTGGCAAATTGGATAAAGAGTCAAGACCCACCAGTGTGCTGGATTCAGGAGACACCTCTCATGAGCAGAGACACATATAGGCTCAAAATAAAGGGACGGAGGAAGATCTACCAAGCACATAGAAAACAAAGAAAAAAGGAGGAGTTGCAATCCTAGTCTCTGATAAAACAGACTTTAAGCCAACAAAGATCAAAAGAGACAAAGAAGGCCATTACATAATAGTAAAGGGATCAATTCACCAAGAAAAGCTAACTATCCTAAACATACATGCATCCAATACAGGAGCACCCAGATTCACAAAGCAAGTCCTTAGAGACCTACAAAGAGACTTAGACTCCCATACAATAATAGTGGGAGATTTTAACACCCCACTGTCAACATTAGACAGATCAATGACACAGAAAGTTAACAAGGATATCTAGGAGTTGAACTCAGCTCTGCACCAAACAGACCTAATAGACATCTACAGAACTCTCCACCCCAAATCAACAGAATGTAAATTCTTCTCAGCACCACATCACACTTGTTCCAAAATTGACCACATAGTTGGAAGTAAAGCACTCCTCAGCAAATGTACAAGAACAGAAACTATAACAAACTGTCTCTCAGACCACAGTGCAATCAAATCAGAACTCAGGATTAAGAAACTCATTCAAAACCACATAACTACATGGAAACTGAATAACCTGCTCCTGAATTACTACTGGGTACATAACAAAATGGAGGCAGAAATAAAGATGTTCTTTGAAACCAATGAGAACAAAGATACAACATGCCAGAATCTCTGGGACACATTTAAAGCAGTGTGTAGAGGGAAATTTGTAGCACGAAATGCCCACAAGAGAAAGCAGGAAAGATCTAAAATTGACACCCTAACATCACAATTGAAAGAACTAGAGAAGCAATAGAAAACACATTCAAAAGCTAGCAGAAGGCAAGAAATAACTAAGATCAGAGCAGAACTGCAGGAGACAGAGACACAAAAAAAAAAACCCTTCAAAATATCAATGAATCCAGGAGCTGGTTTTTTTGAAAAGATAAACAAAATGGATAGACCACAAGCAAGCCTAATAAAGAAGAAAAGAGAGAAGAATCAAATAGGCACAATAAAAAATGATAAAGGGGTTATCACCACCAATCCCACAGAAATACAAACTACCATCAGAGAGTACTACAAACACCTCTATGCAAATAAATTAGAAAATTTAGAAAAAATGAATAAATTCCTGGACACATACACCCTCCCAAAACTAAACCAGGGAGAAGTTGGATCCCTGAATAGACCAATAACAGCCTCTGTAATTGAGGTGATAATTAATAGCCTACCAATCACAAAAAGTCCAAGACCAGAAGGATTCACAGTCGAATTCTATGAGAGGTACAAAGAGGAGCCCATACCATTCCTTCTGAAACTATTCCAATCAATAGAAAAAGAGGGAATCTTCTCTAACTCATTTTACAAGGTCAGCATCATCCTGATACCAAAGCCTGGCAGAGACACAACAAAAAAAAAGAGAATTTTAGACCAATATCCCTGATGAACATCAATGCAAACATCCTCAATAAAATACTGGCAAACCGAAACCAGCAGCACATCAAAAAGCTTATCGACCACAATCAAGTTGGCTTCATCCCTGGGATGCAAGGCTGGTTCAACATGTACAAATCAATAAACATAATCCAGCATATAAACAGAACCAAAGACAAAAACCACATGATTATCTCAGTAGATGCAGAAAAGGCCTTCAACAAAATTCAACAGCCCTTCGTGCTAAAAACTCTCAATAAACTAGGTATTGATGGGATGTATCTCAAAACAATAAGAGCTATTTATGACAAACCCACAGCCAATATCATACTGAGTGGGCAAAAGCTGCAAGCATTCCCTTCGAAAACTGGCACAAGACAGGGATGCCCTCTCTCACCACTCCTATTCAACACAGTGTTGGAAGTTCTGGCCAGGGCAATCAGGCAGGAGTAAGAAATAAAGGGTATTCAATTAGGAAAAGAGGAAGTCAAATTGTCCCTGTTTGCAAATGACATGACTGTGTATTTAGAAAACCCCATCATCTCGGCCCAAAATCTCCTTAAGCTGATAAACAACTTCAGCAAAGTCTCAGGACACAAAATCAATGTGCAAAAATCACAGCATAACTATACACCAATAACAGACAAACAGAGAGCCAAATCATGAGTGAACTCCCATTCACAATAGCTTCAAAGAGAATAAAATACCTAGGAATCCAACTTACAAGGGATGTAAAGGACCTCATCAAGGAGAATTACAAACCACTGCTCAATGAAATAAAAGAGGACACAAACAAATGGAAGAATATTCCATGCTCATGGATAGGAAGACTCAATATCCTGAAAATGACCATACTGCCCAAGGTAATTCATAGATTCGATGCCATCCCCATCAAGCTACCAATGA
>NW_012117188.1:1530682-1531080 GCF_000951035.1 Colobus angolensis palliatus
AGATTCGATGCCATCCCCATCAAGCTACCAATGACTTTCTTCACAGAGTTGGAAAAAACTACTTTAAAGTTCATATGGAACCCAAAAAGAGACCACATAGCCCAGATAATCCTAAGGCAAAGAATAAAACTGGAGGCATCACACTACCTGACTTCAAACTGTACTACAAGTCTACAGTAACCAAAACAGCATGGTACTGGTACCAAAACAGATATATAGACCATTGGAACAGAACAGAGCCCTCAGAAATAATACCACACATCTACAACCATCTGATCTTTGACAAACCTGACAAAAACAAGGAATGAGGAAAGGATTCCCTATTTAATAAATGGTGCTGGGAAAACTGGCTAGCCATATGTAGAAAGCTGAAACTGGATCCCTTCCTTACACCTTAT
>NW_012117188.1:1531815-1563288 GCF_000951035.1 Colobus angolensis palliatus
CTGTAAATTAGTTCAACCATTGTGGAAGACAGTGTGACAATTCCTCAAGGATCTAGAACTAGAAATACCATTTGACCCAGCCATCCCATTACTGGATATACACCCAAAGGATTGTAAATCATGCTACTGTAAAGACATGTGCACACATATGTTTATTGTGGCACTATTCACAATAGCAAAGACTTGGAACCAACCCAAATGTCCAACAATGATAGACTGGATTAAGAAATTGTGGCACATATACACTATGGAATACTATGCAGCCATAAAAAGGATGAGTTCATATACTTTGTAGGGACATGGATGAAGCTGGAAACCATCATTCTGAGCAAACTGTCACAAGGACAGAAAACCAAACACCACATGTTCTCACTCATAGGTGGGAATTGAGCAATGAGAACACTTGGACACAGGGTGGGGAACATCACACACTGGGACCTGTTGTGGGGTTGGGAGAGAAGGGAGGGATAACTTTAAGAGAAATACCTAATGTGAATGACAAGTTAATAAGTGCAGCACACCAACATGGCACATGTATACATATGTAACAAACCTGCACATTGTGCACATGTACCCTATAACCTAAAGTATAATAATAAAAAAAAGAATAGCTACTCCTGCTCCCCTTTGGTGTCTATTTGCATGGGATATCTTTTTCCACCTCTTTACCTTAAGTTTATGTAAGTCCTTATGTGTTAGATGAGTCTCTTGAAGACAGCAGAAACTTGATTGGTTAATTCTTGTCCATTCTGCCATTCTGTATCTTTTAAGTGGTGTATTTAGACCGTTTACATTCAACATTAATATTGAGATGTCAGGTACTATTCTATTCATCATGCTATTTGATGCCTGAGTACCTTGTTTTTTTTGCTTTGTTTTGTTTCCATTGTATTATTGTTATATAGGTCCTGTGAGATTTATGCTTTAAGGAGGTTCTGTTTTGGTGTATTTTGAGGATTTATTTCAGGATTTAGAGCTCCTTTTAGCAGTTCTTGTAGTGTTTGCTTGCTGGTAGCAAATTCTCTCAGCATTTGTTTGTCTGGAAAAGACTGTATCTTTCCTTCATTTATGATGCTTAGTTTCACTGGATATAAAATTCTTGGCTGATAGTTGTTTTGTTTAAGGGGGCTAAAAATGGGGACCCCAATCCCTTCTAGCTTATGGGGTTTCTGCTGAGAAATCTGCTGTTAATCTGATAGGCTTTCCTTTATAGGTTACCTGATGCTTTTGCTTCACAGCTCTTAATATTTTTACCTTCATCTTGATGTTGGATAACCTGATGACTATGTGCCTAGGTGATGATCTTCTTGTGATGAATTTCCCAGGTGTTCTTTGAGCTTCTTGTATTTAGATGTCTAGATCTCTCACAAGACTGGGGATGTTTTCCTTGATTATTCCCTCAAATATGTTTTCCAAACTTTTAGATTTCTCTTCTTTCTCAGGAACACCAACTATTCTTAGGTTTGGATTTTTAACATAGTCCCAAACTTCTTGGGGGCTTTCTTCTTCTTTTCATTCTTTTTTCTTTGTCTTTGATGGGTTGGGTTAATTCAAAAGCCTTGTCTTCAAGCTCTGAAGTTCTTTCATCTGCTTGTTCATCGATTGTATGACTGAGACTTTCCAGTACATTTGCATTTCTCTAAATGTGTCCTTGATTTCCGGAAGTTGTGATTGTTTTTTATTTATGCTGTCTATTTCACCGAAGATCTTTCCTTTCATATCCTATATCATGTTTTTTATTTCTTTAAGTTGGATTTCACCTTTCTCTGGTGCCTCCTTGATTAGCTTAATAATAGACCTTCTGAATTCTTTTTCTGGCAATTCAAATTTTGTCTGATTTAGACCCATTACTGGTGTGCTGTTGTGATCTTTTGGGAGTGTTAAAGAACTTTGCTTTTTCATACTACCAGAGTTGTTTTTCTGGTTCCTTCTCATTTGGGAAGACTATGTCAGAGGGAAGATCCAGGACTCAAGGGCTGATGTTCAGATTCTTTTGTCCCACAGGGTGCTCCCTTGATGTGGTGTTCTCCCTCCTCCCCTAGGAATGGGGGTTCCTGAGAGCCAAGCTGTAGTGATTGTTTTTCCTCTTCTGGGTCTAGCCACCCAGTGGAGCTACCAAGCTCCTGGCTGGTACTGGGGAGTGTCTACAAAGAGTCCTGTGATGTGATCCGTCTTCAGGTCTTTCAGCCATGGATACCAGCGCCGGCTCCAGTGCAGGTAGCAGGGGAGTGAAGTGGACTCTCTGAGGGTCCTGGGTTGTATTTTTGTTTAGTGTACTAGTTTTGTGTTGGTTGGCCTCCAGCTAGGAGGTGGTGCTTTCAAGAACACATCAGCTGTAGTAATATAGGGAGGATGCAAACTTTCCCTGGGGCCACCTGTTTACGTATTCAGGTTTCTCAGGTGGTGGGCAGGGCCATAGAACTCCCAAGAGATGATGACCTTTGTCTCCTGCTGCCAGGGTGAGTAGAGAAAGACCATGAGGTAATGGCAGGGATAGCCTTGTCTGAGCTCAGACTCTCCTTGGGCAGGGCTTGCTGTGGATGCTGTGGGGGATGGGGGTGTGGTTTCCAGACCAATGGAGTTAGATTCTCAGGGAATTCTAAGCTGCCTCTGCTGAGTCATGCAGGTTGCCAGGGAAGTGGGGGAAGGCCAGCATCACAGGCCTCACCCTGCTCACATGCACCCGATAGTCCTAAAGGCTGGTCTCACTTCCACTGTGCCTCCCCAGTAGTATCGAGTTTATTTCCAGGCAGGTGATGCCCAAGGCTCAGAATTTGCACCAGACCGTGAGCTTCCCTGCTGAGAAAGCAAGCCTATTCTTAGTTTTCTGGTGTCTCAGGAAGCAGGAAGCCTGCAGCAGTGATCCAGTTCTTTAGATTTTCTTGGCATTCCTGGGATGTTCCTGCAGTAGTTCCTGGAGGAAAAGTTCATGATGTGAACTTTTCTCCACATGCTGCTCTGTCTATCTGAGGAGGAGCTGCAAGCTAGTCCTGCCTCCTATCTGTCATCTTCCACTATCTCCTTTTATTTGCCTGCTTTGGGGGAGCTTGTAAATGTCATCTCTGTCCAGTTTTGCTTTGCAAAGGGAGGTTCCTTAACACCTACCCACTTTCCCAGGGACTCCCACATGGGAGCAATACTGCCAAAACAAGCTTTGGCTTCTTCTTTAGACAAACCCTTTACCTTGAAAGACTGATTCTCATAGAGGGTCAATAAACAATTTTCTTTCTTCTACAATGAAATAATTTAGTGGCCGGGCGCGGTGGCTCAAGCCTGTAATCCCAGCACTGTGGGAGGCCGAGACAGGCGAATCACGAGGTCAGGAGACCGAGACCATCCTGGCTAACACGGTGAAACCCCGTCTCTACTAAAAAATACAAAAAACTAGCCGGGCGAGGTGGCGGGCGCCTGTAGTCCCAGCTACTCCGGAGGCTGAGGCAGGAGAATGGCGGGAACCTGGGAGGCGGAGCTTGCAGTGAGCTGAGATCCGGCCACTGCACTCCAGCCCAGGCGACAGAGCGAGACTCCGTCTCAAAAAAAAAAAAGAAATAATTTAGTTTCAAATTCTTAGAAAAATCAAGTCAGAATCATGGGCGCCTACAGTCTCTGCAAGATGTTTCATCCACATATTTCCTGCCTTTGGCTGATTTTTAAAAATCAATAGATCTTTTCTGGCTAAAATAATTCCTTTCACACTTCTGTTTTAGTAAGAAATTACTTGAATTCTTCCTCATTCTCCAAGTAGAGTTTTAAGTGGAGATTGAACTGCAGAATGAAAGATGAAATTCCTTACCCATTTTCACTGGGCAGCCAATCTCACAGGGAGTCAGAGAACCACAAACCCCTAGATTTCCTGGGACCTGCACTCTGAGGTCATCAGCCTCTACAGAACAGGGGCTATGGATACTAAGGTGATGAGAGCCCTACCATCCCGAGCTTAGGCTGTGCTTCCACTCCGCATCTACTCCCATGACAATAGGGACTTACTGAGATGAGAAGGGGATAATCTAACGCAGGAGTGGATCCATATAGCCCTCATCATTTATCTTTGTTTTCAGTGTTTAAAATCACACACACAGGATGGGCGCGGTGGCTCACGCCTATAATCCCAGCACTTTGGGAGGCCAAGGTGGGCAGATCACAAGGTTAGGAGATCGAGACCATCCTGGCTAACACAGTGAAACCCCGTCTCTACTAAAAATACAGAAAATCAGCTGGGCATGGTGGCACACGCCTATAGTCCCAGCTACTCAGGAGGCTGAAGCAGGAGAATGGAGCGAACCCGGGAGAAAGAGGCTGCAGTGAGCCGAGATCGCACCACTGCACTCCAGCCTGGGCGACGGAGCAAGACTCCATCTCAGAAAAAAAAAAATCACACACAAAAACACACACACACATATGTGATGTTTACTCTGTTGCCAAACACATAGAGCTGTGACTCAGGTTTCATATTTAAGTAGCTGATGTTAGGTACCATCACGTTTCATGGTTAACCATGTTTTGTAAAGTTGCCAATTGCTTTCCCCCTTCTGAGGTGACAGGACACCAATTTAGTGTGGCACATGTGTTGGGCATGGAGTGTGGAAGGATGCCTCTTCCTCACTGCTACATTAATATAAACACCTTTTAACGCCGTTAGTGAAATGGTTTATACCTCCGAAGACACCACATTGCTGAATAGCATAAAGGTCAGGGTCTTCATTTCCCTTACAGGAGCCTGTCAGAGAAAGAGACAAGAATGGTATTGCCTATCAATGCTAGGCTTTTGGTGCAGAGGCTACTGTTGCATAAAATGTATATTATTTATAAAGATTTCAATTTCTAGACTGTTTTTAAACTGTCATTTGTTCTTCATCATAAAATACAGTAACTATCTGGGTGATGATTATAAGCAGAGCTCTAGTCCTTACCTCGCTCTCCCAGTTACTAACTGCTCTTCCAGAAAGCCAGAAAGGGACTGTGGCTCGCTTATCTCATGCTTACAGCAGTCTACAGAGAGCCCATCATGGCTGAGACAGATATTCTCTGTTTGCCCTCCAAATCTGCTCTCCACCCTTCTCCACCCTTTTGCACCCTACTCCACATCATGAGGGTTCCCTTTTCTTCAGCTTCTGATTTGATTTTGCCAGTGGAAAGTACCAGCAGGAGATTGAAGGGACTGAGGAAGGAGAGATCAGGGCCACTTTCTGCCTGGCTTTGGTTTGGCAGTGGCCACACTCCCTTGCTGAAGGTCACAATGGTCAGCAAGCAGCCTCTCCTTCACCTGAAGCTCTCACTCAGGCTCCCTGGGAATTGCATCTTTCCTTTCCCCTCAGGCCTAGGATACAAAGATTCCTTCTGCTCCCCTCTATGTGCCTCTTCATCCTTTGTCAATGTCCTTTCGTCATGCCCTGCTTTTATAGATACTCTCCATTCAACTCTATTTATTCACCCCTTTAAACAAATGCTCTTTCATGTGTTTTATGATAGGACCCTAATCAATGAGGATGCTGGTAAAGATTTATAACAATGCATAGAATTTTCTTCAACATGGTACAATTCAGGAAAACACCTAGGTGACAACTCAGAGATGAAAGCTGTCAAAGTCTTTTCAGGAGCATGGCTCTTGAAAAGTAGACCTCACCTTGAATCCCAGCTCTGCAATTTGCTAGCTTGTGATAGCTTGTAGGATAAGGTATCTATGAGTCCCCTAACCCCATCCCAGATGGTTACTCTTGGCCAAGAAAACAATACTGGTCACTCACCCTGCAGTATTAGAGAAACTCCTTGAGGCTGGAAGACTCTACAGTCGGTCCTGGATTCTGGTAGCTCCCATTTTTACACACACACACATACACATAGTCACACATATATCCCCTCTTACAACACATACACTCACACACGTACACACATATACACATTCATATATATTCACACACACACAGACTCACACACACTTTCACACTTTTCCTCCAAAATGTCTCAGGAAGACGCAAGCAGGAGGGACTTCCAGCCTCAGCTAACTGTTACACTCAGACACACACCTGCTTACACTCATGATCTTCCCCAGCCTCAAAAGTTGAGAAAGCATAGGGCACCACCACGTTTCCTGCTGCAATACAAATAACATTTACTTCAGACAACAATCCCACCCAGATACTGTCTTCACTGAAATTATTTCAAAATACCTAAGTTATGAAAGGTTAAATGATTATGTTTTATATGTTTCTGTCTTGTTTCATGGAACTAAAATATAACTGTATCCACACAATTTCAAGTAGCTGGACAAATTTTTTTTAAATACTAAATTTTTCTAACATTTTGCAACTCATCTGTTGTTCAATCCTATCAGGATTTCACTCTATCTCTTTATGGGAGGATAAAGTGATGTAGTCTCTATGTCCCTGCACACTCAGGTCAGGGCAGCTCAGAAAGCATCTGAAATGAGTATATTTGCCCATCAAATTACTTTTTGAAAGGAGAGAAAGAGCAATCAGTGCCCAAAGGCAGTTACTCTATTTCTGATCCTGTATCCTGTTTCTCGTGGCCACAAAAACTGGGTTTGCATTTCCCTGGCACGTCACAGTTTATAGAATATTAGCAAATGCTGGGGAATCTTGGTGTTGGAATTTAACAGTGAGTGTGGATTATTAGAACAGCATCCTGGAAATTGGTAACATGCCCCAGTTTACAGTTTTCCTTGGATTTTCCAACAGCCTTGTGCTTCGTTATTTCCATGTCATACATGAGCATATGGAACAAATGATAAGATGTGCGTGTCTTAGGTTGTATTCCCTAGAAGCATAGTCTGAGATGGGTGGTGTGTCATGAATTTGCTGAGGGAGTGTTCTCAGGGGAAACCTGCATGGAGAGAGGGAAGCAGCAAAAGTGGGGCAAGACGCCAGGCAAAGGTGTGTGCTCAGCTGAAGTCCAGCCTCAGCCTCAGCCTACATTGTTCCACCTTGAGGCAAGGGAGGGAGATGGCCCATGGCTTCTCTGGACAAGGAGGTCCCCAAAAGCTATGGACAAAGCTCTGGCTAAAGTGACAGCTATGACCTGCTAGTGGCCAACACTGAGAGCAGTAGGATGAGGGAGGGGGTGCAGTGACTGCTCCAGCCAGCAAAGGGGTTCTGAGTGGGCACCCACAGCATCTACTACGCAGAGCATTTGCAAATTTGGGAGTCATCAAGTTCTTAACTTTTGTCTCTTGCATGTGTGAAGAAATGTTTGTATTTTCCAAACTGTGCTTCCAAAGTCCACCAGGAAGCTGAGGCTGGGATAAGCAAGCAGAACTTTAACCCCTGCTCCCATTTCCTTTTTATTTATTTTACACATTGGATTTCTAGGTAAGATTACAACTGAACAAAAAGTCACCTCATTCTTTAAAAACTGAAAAATACTGATGCACTGTGGAATATAAATGGCCTTGATGTCAGGGTCCTTGTCTATCTTGTTCACTGAGAGACCCCAAAGGCTGCATAACAATGAGCAAAATTCAATCCCGTGATAAATAATTTGAAAAAAAAAAGAATATAATTTTCTTTTTTTAATCCTCATGACAATTTAATCCTCATGACAACCTTATAAGGAAGACAAAGCAGATATTTTCTCCCACACATTATATAGGAGAAAACTCAGTTTCAGACACTTGTCCAAGCTCACACAGGTCACTTGCACTGATCTGAGTTAAGTACCACTGGTATATTGAGAGTAAATATGCCTGGGCATGGGGCTGGGATGTATTCATATCCCTTCATCCTACCTGTGTTAAAAGGTGCCCATAAATAAATAGGAGAAATGACTTGGAAAATTTGAGAACTTCATGCTTTGGACAATCAACAAATCTGAAGTTAACTTGGTGGAAAATTCATATAAAATTCCTCGTTAGACCTGAGGGTACCCTCATAGACCAGTATGTCAGGACAGATGTCATTCCCTTCCCCTCCTTCACTGGGTCTAGAACACAGGTTTTCCAGCCCTAAGTATGATGCTATAGCCTCTTTTACCAGACCCTTTAGTCTGATGGATTTATTTCCTCCCATAACCTTTCCTCTGCCCCCAGATTCCCAAACATATCAAGATTCAGTGAGTGTCCCCAGTGAGGACAGCTGAGCTAACTACCTATGCCTTTGGACTTGGACAGTTTCTGTTTCCTCTGAGGAGTCAACCTTCCTCCTTCTGGAGTCACAGAGAAGATGGAGGAAGCAGAGCCCTGGGGTTGGAGCTTGACCCCAAGCTGAAAACAGGAAACTGATTAAGCAGAGGACTCAGTCTGCAGAGGGGTCAAAAACCAGGAGTCAGTTCAGGGAAAGCAACCTTGATGACCAGACTAGTGAGCTTAAAAGTCATTCCTGTGGAGGCCTGAGCCACCTGCCTCCTCTGTAATACAGAAAGTAATTGGAAGACTACTCACTCCTAAAGCACATGGATGCCCACTTGGTGTGTGATTTCAGAGGAATCTGAAAACTTCCCCAGCCTGAAGCCCCGCCAATTATAAGTTCTTTTGGGGTTGATAACTTTCCTTTAAAACCCCTATTATTAAAAGGGAGAAATAAACAGACAATTACATGGCATTACATCAGCAAAAAGTAGGCTTTCAACCTATGAGGTAAGGCAAATAGGAAAATCAGAAATTTTGTGCTTTGCTCAAGAAAAAAGGAAAAGAGTGTTTGTCCAATTAGTAATCTCATGTGCTCAAATTTAACATAAAAACAATGATAAGGAGAACAGGAAAATTGTTGAAGCACTCCATAATTTGAGGTCTTCTACTGTTTACACCATAGAGGAAAAGAAAGCACAACAAACACAAAACCAGACATTCAGATAAAGCAGCCCGGTCGCTATGACAACGTTTGTCATAATGTCATATTTCTTCCTTTCTAGCAGTAAGCTGAGACCTACTACATAGAGGGGTCATGAATGAGATGAGAAAAGACACCATTGTGAAATAGTGGTTCAGTAAATGTGTCTCCCAGTTCATCCAGGATGATTATGACTTCGAGTGTTCTGTTAGGGGACACCATATGTGCGTTGAATCTGATCAACGCATGTGCTTTCATTTTCAATTAAGAAAGCAAGTTCATGATAAATAGCCTTGGAAGGGCAATGCTTTTGTTTCAAGCAGGAAAACCACATTTAATGTTGTCTCTGCTTGTTACTAGCTGAATAACTTTGTAAAACTCATGTAAACTCTCTGAGCAACAATTTCCTTATAAGCAAATGGGATAATGACAGCTGACTAAGAGGGTGGTGAGGAAGAAAAAAAAAAAATTAGATAACTTGTCTAAGGCTGCTACTAAAATGTCTGAGACTTTAACAGACCTTCAACAAATGATAGTTTTTATTATCTGAGCATTCAGAGAGCAACCCATAAGCACGTAACACCATCTTTAGGAAAAAGTTTTACTGAAATGAGTTGTATACATGCATGCAGAAAGGCTTAGAGGCAGGGAAGGTCCCTTGCACTGTCCTGGGGAAGTTCAGGTGACAAGACCAGGAGTGCTAAGAAAAGTAAGAAAAGAGGACTCCTTCAGCATAGGTTTATGAAACTCCAAATAATGGAAAGATATGGCTCTCAATGGCTAGAAGAATCCATCTAGGTGAAGTCCAGAGCTCCATACTCTCCTTCCTCCCCAGCCTACACCCTGCCCTAGGCATCTGTGCCTCCCATTTGAGGGGTACAGAGCCTGTAGGGACCTCAGGTAAAGGCCAGGTGCATTAGAGGGTAGAAGAAGGAAATAGGTAATGAGTCCTTTGGAGACATTCGCAACAAGAGCTCAGAACAGGGACTTAACTACAGAAAAAAGAGGCAGCTCTCACTGCACCAATTAAAGTCAAAAGGACAATTATCCTAGGCAATGTAGTCAGACTTGTCCACGCTCTGCCTCAGACGTATATTCATCTACAATATGCAGTATCCAGGCTAAACCTCCAAGTTTACAGGAAATCCTGATCTCCCTTCTCTCCATTATTTAATCTTTCCCTAACCCAGGATCTAACCGGTTTAATTCCTCCTTCTTCCCTTTGTCTAGAATCAGGGAATACCAGGACCTTGGTGTGGAGACGGGCCTTAGATGTGACTGACCTTCACGTTGTAAAGCAGTCACTGGCACTCTAAAAGGTTAGGAGACTTGCCTCCATTACACACCTAAGCGATGGCACAGTCCAGACAGTATTTTATTCTACTTTATTATGCTGCATGTGGGTACTTATACTACAATCCCTGGGTAAAGTGGTCACTCTTGCAGTATCCTATAGTGAACTAACTTTCAAGACTGAAATCAAACATGCCTGGGCTCAAATCCAGGCTCTAATAGCTGAATGATCTTGGGCAAGCAACTGAACTTTACAGAACCTCAGCTTCGTGGTTCACAAATTAAAATAATACTCTACATCAGTTACCTTGAGGATGAAAAGAGATAGCGTGCAACATAGCTAGTGTGTGCCTCCAACATCACAGGTGCTCAATGCTGCTTAATATTATCATTAAGTAAGCTGTGATCAGTCACTAAACTTCAGATTGCTGCAAAGGGCTAAAGTGTCCAGAAGCCTTGAGAAAGAAGACCCTTCTGAGGAGGAGAAAGTGGAGATTGGTTAGCTCCGCATCTTTGGTAATTCAGAGGCCTGTTAAACTCAAGAGCATATGGAGGGGGCTGGGACAAAGGCCAGAGGGGAACAGAGAGCTCAAACCTTTGAGTCCCTCTTGGCTGTTTTATCAAGTTCTCTTTAAAGCAAGTGACTTTCTAACCATTGAGGACTCAAGGCCAGTAGGAAGAGCACAGAAAGTGAAAGGCATCGAGTTGTCCTTGGGCTGAAAGCAGAATCTCTGTGATGGTAGTGTTCTTGCTGGGGCAGTCATATCAGTAATATCCCTAAAAATCCTCATACCATGATTCTAAACTTAAAAAAATAAAATAGAGACAAAAAAAGAAAGGGACGAGGAAGAAAGCTAACCCTGAAAATTTTTCAGTATCAAATTATAGCAACAGACCTTTTGTCCACCATAGAGTTAGGAAAACTAAACAAACACTACGGTTACACAGAAACCAGATGTCTCTGCTCCACTGACACTGACAGGCTGCATGCTGGAATTCCAGCTGCTATTCTGTTGACCAAGATACATATTCATACATTTTTTGAATTATAATCCTAAAGTGAATTGCCCAAAGTGCTAAAAGAACTGCCTTTGGGGTGTTTTTTTAAAAAGGTAAGTTAGGATAAAAAAGTTACCAGTTTTATTTTAAGAACTAAACCCAGCTACTTAAAAGTCTGAGTATTAGAATCTAAAAAAGATAAGCTGGCTTCACTATAAAAATTGTGAATTCAGCATTTAGCTTTTTCAATAAGAAAGAAGAAAAGACTAGAAAAAAAGAAGAGAATATGTTTGTCCTGATATTTAGCTCTTCTCTAGGTATAAACCACATCTGAAATCATTAGATGTCAAAAACAAAAAAGAATTTTGTAGGCCTGTGCTCAGGGAACTGTATCAATAAGTCTATAAGTCTATTTTCTGCTCATGCATGTGTGTGCATGTGTGTGTATTGAGAGAGAGAGAGAAGCTAAGAATGGGCTTTCATGTTATTTACTTCCCTACTCTAAAGAGGAACGTGTATGTGTGTGTGCGTGTGTGTGTGTGTGTTTAGGTTGGATTTTTTGGTGGATTTCCATTTCCATGGGGATGGTGGGTAGTCTGGAAAACAGAAAATCTAAACTTCTCTGTCTTGGAACTTAAAGTAAAGCTTTCTGGTGATCTACTGCCAAGCTTATGATCAGGCCTCAGCACAGGCAGGAACAGCAGACAGTCCAACTCTGACCTCACAAAGGGAAACTTCATTCTATAAATGCTAATCAATCACATCACCCTGCAGGATCCACTTGTAAGAGAATTGCCTCTAGAGTGGACTTTGCTACGAACTCACTCTGAGACTGTTTTATGATCTTCATGATAGTGAGGTATTGGGAGGGTGATCATTTTAGATTACCAGGACCATAGCCTTGATTTGTACTGTATGACCCAGGCAGATCTCCAAGAGAAAGAAACTGTAATCCAAACCAGTGGATCTTAATCTAGAGTTTTCAGATACTCAAGGTGTCCTTGAAAGTAGTAATAAAAGTCTGAGAAGTTTCATAAGATAGTGTTTTCTAAAAAGCATATCTTCATTTGCTCACTGTAATGCTGCAAATGCTTGCTAGATCCCCAGGCTTCTATGCTTTTAGCTAAAATGATGTCATTCATTTTAGAAACAGAAGTAATTTGTCATTGACCACAAAATTCAATATGTGAAAAATCTAAGCACAAATTAGACTGGTTCCTTATATGATAGAAGTATTTTCTACTTCACTAAAATATTTGCAATGTTTACATGTTAGCATTTTCTTATATATTTTACCTTAACCTTTTACTACATATTGAGTCACTATAAGCTTATAGTTATAATTCTACCAATTTCCTTGAGAACTGTGTTTTCAGTTAAGTTCCCAAACAAACAAGTGTTTTAACAGACAGCTGGGCTAAGAGATTGGCTAGTAGTTCTTTTTGTAAGTTGATAATTTTAATGAGGTAAAAATATAAATTTAAAACTGTTTCATCTCTGCATGAATAAATGGACTTACTCTTCCACCATTTTAAAGTGATTGTAAACAATGATAGAATGTTGATTTATTCAGAATTTTTCGTGTAAATTTCTACTGTCTAAAGTATACATACAATTTGTAAAAATTCAGGATAAAGAGGATTAATGGAGTAGCCGTCTTCCTTCCCCTCCTCCCATATGCCCAAAGTAATTTAGAGTTGATTTGAAGCCACTTCTCTAGCAATTGGACTTGCATAGAATCGTGGGGACTCACACATGGCCAGCCCAGGAAACTTCAGGAAGTCCTTTGTTACTCTGTTTATTGAAATTGACATATCAGCAAGTTCAATATCCTGACTAGTAACTTTGAATAGTTATTATCCTGAATAGTAGTTTTGGCATGTTCTACCTCTGGACCAGTGATAATTGTAGTCACCGTATAATCCTTCTTGTTCAAATGGCCACACAGATTTCCTTAATGGCTTGACCTGCCAAAGAGCTGGAGGCCTTCATCATCGCAGGAAAGAGGATGCCAAATAGGGAGGATCTTAATTACTCTCATTTTCTTGGAGGAAAATCTCTTACAATCTTTGAAATATATAGCTTAGAACATTCCATATCTGAAAAGTTATGTTTTCTGTTAGCATCTATTGTGCAATTGGCTATAATGTGTTTACTAAAGGAAATACGGAGATGGCTTTTAACTAATTCAAAAACACAGTAAGACAGGGTATGTACACAATATTACATTTACTTAGTATGACAGTAAAGAATCCTTGTTCCCTTTTCTGGGACTTTGAGTTTAGTTCAACAAGATGATTGCTACATAATTGTTTAAAATATTGATGCTATGCAATTTTAAAAAACATTTTTAAAGGGTGATTTGTTTTGTATTTCCTTGAACTCAGAACCCTGAGACAAGGACTAGGTACAAGAAGTTTATTTAAAAAGATCTACTAGGGAGCCAGATCAAGGGAGCTCGGAGAGGGATATGAGGAAGCAGGGAGAGCTAATGTAAGGATGCATTACTGAGGTCCCTGTGATCAGCAATGGATATTCAATTCTACTGGGACTTCTGAGTGGTGTACAAACTTTCTCTGAATGGTTCACCTGAAAGACGGAAGATGGAACAAATACTCCAACGCCATTCTCCCAAGGGTTGGTCTCAAGGACTTTAATCCCTGGCACTTCTGAGCTGCTCTTGCACAAGCCAAAGATGTTCCCAGGGCCTAAGAGATGGCCTGGGGCATAATGTGGAAATACAAAAAGCAGGAGCCTTTTTTATTTTATATTTTATTTTGTGATAAGAGCACTTAGGGTCTATGCTCTTAGAAAATTAGGTATTCAATACAGTACCTTTAACTACAGGTGCTATGCTGTACAGTAGGTCTCTAGGACTTATTTATCTTATATAACTGAAGTTGTGTGCCCTTTGACCAACATCTTCCCTCTAGCAGACAGCTTGACTGTAAACTCATGACAGAACATGGCTACCCAGACAGAACTACCCAGCTAAGCCATTCTGGTATTCCTGACACTGAGAAACTATAGGATATAATAAATTTTTTGTTGTCTTATGCTGTTGAGGGTAATTTATTTTGTAGCAATTGATAACCAGTAGACTGTCCATATAAAGTAGAATGTTGTGTGGTAATAAAATATCAGATTTTCAAAGAATTTTTGAGGATATGGAAAAGTGACGAGTATACAACATTAAGTGAAAACAGCAGGAAGCAAAACTGTGCAGTGCGTGTTAATCATATCTGTTGTTTACCTCAGATCAGCACATATTTTTCCCCTCCTTCTTCTGCTAATAGAACTTCCCTTTCCTATGGGAAAAACAACTCACGTGTTTCAAGTGGTGCTTTGACTCAAACCCACATAGGTCAAAAAAGTTAATTAGATTAAATTAAGGTAGCTCATTTCCTTGGTACATCATAAAAGACAGCCTAATGAAAACAAGTCCTGGACCTTTTCTTCCTAGAACTTGATTAAGGAAAAGAAAGGCCTTAACTCCCAAATAAAGATGGTGAAGATATCAGACACCCTAGATTGAGTAGTTATTAAAGTCAGAACCAACTTTAGACTTCTGAGTCATAAGCCAATAAACTCTCTATTTGCTTAAGCTAATTGGGCTTGGAGTTCTGTATGAATACAAATACAATATACAATATTATCCCATAATTGTATATAAAATGAATAAATAAAATTATTCACAAAGAATAATTTGGGGTAAAATCTACCAAACGTTATCACTAGTTCTAGCTAGATTTCATGTTAGTGAAGTTGCCGTATCAGAAATGTTTAAAACAAAGCTTCTTAGTCCTCACAATTGGAAGCTTTGACTCAGTAGTTCTGGATTACAGACTAGATCTTTTATTGAATACATCCATGTGTTTGCGCGTTTTCCAAAATTTCTCTTGATTTCTAGTTTTAAATCATTCTGTTCAAAAAAAATTTGATACGATCTCAATCTCCTTAAATTTTTTAAGGCATACTTTGTTACATATATATGATTATTTATTATCTATCCTGGAGAATATTCCTTTTGTGCTTAAGAAGAATGTGTATTCTGCTACTATTGCAAGGAATGTCCTGTATATATCTGTTAGGTCCCTTTGGCCTAAGGTATAGTCTAAGGCTAGTGTTTCCTTACTGATTTTCTATCTGGATGATCTGTCCATTGCTAAAAGTTAAGTACAGCAATTTCTTACTATTATTGTGTTATAGTCTATCTCTTCCTTCAGATCTATTACTATTTGCTGTATATATTTAGGTGCTTTTACATGGGCATGTATACATTTACATTTGTTATGTCCTTTGGATAAATTAACCTCTTATCATTACATAATGACCTTCTTTGTTTCATTTTACACTTTTTGACTTAAAATTTATTTTACCTGTTGTAAGTATAGCTATTCCTGCTTTCTCTTGGTTTCCATTTATATCACTTTCAGTCTATGTGTTGTATTCTTACAGATGAAGTGAGTCTCTTGTAGGCAGGATATGATTGGGTCTTTTTTTATTCATTCAGCCACTCTATGACTTTTGATGGAAGAATTTAAGTATTTAAAACTCAAGATAATTATTAACAGATAAGGATTTGCTATTGCCATTTTTTAAATAGTTTTCTGGTTGCTTTGTAGATCCTTTGTTTTTTTCTTCTCTTGTTGGTCTTCCTTTGTGATTTAGAAATTTCCTCCAGTATTATGCTTATATGTTTTGATTTCTTTTTTAAAAAATCCTTTTTTACTTACTATAGGTTTTTGCTTTGTGGTTACCATGAGCACCATGAGGCTTACAAAAAAAATCTTACAATGGTGATAAGCTGATAACAACTTGATTTGATAGCATTAAAAAACTCTACACTTTTACTCCACCTCTCCTTACATTTACAATTTTTGATGTCACAATTTCCCAGTTTTTATTCATGAGATAAATTTCAGCCACCTGTTTTAAAATGGGAAAAGAAGTATAAAACCTGTACACCAAAATTAAAAATGTAAGCACTCCCCCGCCCCCCCGCCAACCATCTTAATGGACCCCTCCTCTAAACCAGGGCACTCCAAACTTAAACTGAAAAGCTGATTTAGGCCATGGTGGGAAGTGGGGGTCAGACATGGCTCATTATACCCTCTTCCCTTTTGGAATTCAGGAAAACCCAGCCAGCATTTAATATCAGCACAGCTCTTAAGTCTGATGAGAAACATTTATAATCTGTTATCTCCGAAGCCTGCCACCTGGAGGCTTCATTTGCAAGATAATTTGGTCTCCACAACCTTTGTCATAACCCAGACATTTCTTTTTATTGATAATAACTATTTCAATCAACTGCCAATCAGAAAAACTTTAAATCTACCTATAACCTGAAACCCTTCTCCGCCTCACAGTTCCCTGCTTTGAGTTGTCCTGCCTTTCTAGACCAAACTAATTTACATCTTAAATGTGGTTGATTGATGTCTCATGTTTCCAAAAATGTATACAACTAGGCTATGCTTTGACTGCCTTGGGCACATGTCCTCAGAATCTCCTGAGGGCTGTGTCACAGGCCATTGGTCACTCATATTTGAATCAAAATAAATCTCCTCAAATGTTTTACAGAGTTTGACTCTTTTTGTTTACATCAGGATAGGTCAGTTCATGTTAACTTACTTCCTGGTGGGATGGTGCTGAAGAGAGCCTGAGCACTTCTCAAAAACAAGGAAGAAAAGGTAACAGCAGGCAAAAAAAAAAAAAAAAAAAGACAGAATAGCATCAATAGCATCAATAGGTTCTCCTTTGCTAGCCCCATCTTGAGAAGGGGGCACATGAATTTGCCCTTTGATCTTGCACTCTCACCTAGAACACAACCACACTGGCCTATTACACTCTATAGACCTCAAACCACCCTAATCCACTATGTACATTCACTTTCACCAATTACCAGGGGAAAATAGCACATGTGGGGTTACCAAAGGCTACATGATTGGACTGCCCAATTAGAACTTAACTGTGAAACTTCAGGACAAAATGCAGATCTGAAGATCATCCCAAAATGCCCAATAATGTTGGCTATGCTGACCCCAGCTGCTGGACTCCATTCCTTCTATGCAAGCTAAGTTGTCAGGCAAAAGTTTCTTGGAGTGTTTCTGCAGGGAACAGAGAGAAAGCTTTGCCCTCCAAGTTCTGTATCTTTGCCCTTAAAACTAAGCTCTCAAAAGGGAACCATACAATATTTCTGTAATATCTCTCATAAACAAGTAAAGATTCCTCCTTAGACTCCCTTGATTCACCTCCAACTACTGCTTTGTTTCTCAGCAACGCTTTAGAGAAAAACCGCTAAATAGAGTTGTCTATTCTTACTGTCTTCACTTCCTTGGCTCTCACTGTGGTTTCAGTACACACTGAGTATTCACTGCTCTCACTCCCCTGAACTTGGCCTTGTCCAGATCCCAGTGATCTCCATCTTAATTTACCTATAACCATCATTGAAGCGGGTTATCACCCCCTTTCCCTTGAAAATTCTTCAGATCTCGCTGGACATCTCCATTCTGCCTCTATTGACAACTCCTTTACCTTCTTCCAACATTTTACCTCAGTCTTCAACACTCTTGTCTATCTACTCCCCTCTCCTTGGGTGGTCTCACTCAGCTCCATGGCTTTAAATACATCTAGATATTGAAGAATCTCAAACCTATATCTTTACATTGGCTTAAATCTCCAGCTGTTTACTTGACCTCTATGCTTGGTGAACCCTAGTCAGCCTCTCCACCCTTCCTTGTTTCAATAAATGGCCCCAATACTCACCTAGCTTTTCAAACTCAAGACATAGGAGATATTTTTACTCTTCTTTACACCACACATCGAACTCATCAGAAAGTTCCATTTATTCTGCCTTCAAAATTTATTTCAAACTTCACCACTGTTTACACTTTCACTATTACTATCTATACCAAAGAAACCATCGTTGTTCACCTAAATCCCTCAGTAGCCTTGCACCTGGACTCCCTGATTCCTTTTATACTCTTAAGTGGTCAAGTCTCCAGATAGCAACTAGAATGATGTGCCTAAAACATAAATCAGATAATGCCTCACCCCTGCCTCAATGTCCTACCATAATATTTTGAATTTTTGTTGTTGTTTTTGTTTTGTTTTTTGAGATAAGGTCTTGCTCTGTCACACAGGGTAGAGTACAGTGGCATAATCGCAGTTTACTGCAGCCTCGACCTCCTGGCTCAAGCAGTCCTCCTGCCTCAGCAACCTGAGTAGCTGGGACTACAAGTGTGCAAAGTCAAGCCAGGCTAATTTTTTATTTTTGGTAGAGATGGCAGTCTCACTACATTGCCCAGGCTGTCCCCCAACTCCTAGGTCCAAGCAATCCTCCTGCCTTGACCTCCCAAAGTTTTGTGATTACAAGAGTGAGCCACCATAACCGGCTTCCCATAATACCGTGAATGAAACCCAAATTCCTTACCATGTCTATAAGGTCTAAAATAACTGGCTTTTGCCTATTTCTCCAGCTTCAGCTCTTTTTATTTTCTGGCTCACTTCTGCCAGTTTGACCAAACTGACCTTCTTCCTTTTCCTACAGCAGATCAAGCTCATTCTGTGCTGGACTGTCACTCTGTCTAGAACACCCTTCTGCCTAGACATTCATATGGCTCACACTCTCCCATCTTTCCAATGTCTGCTCTATTGTCACCTTCCCAGAGAGACCTCCCCTGATACCTTCTTCTTAAATAACCACCCTCTCCATCTCCTTACTCTCCAGCCTATTAACATGTTGTTATATTTCTTTGTACTTTTCCTAACAGTATATTACACATGTATTTCTTTACTGTTCTTTCTCCTCTCTCCTACATGAAAACAAGGAAATTGTTCATTGTTAAATTCTATATGCCCAGCATCTAGAACTAAGCCAAGCACTTAGTATGAGTTCAACAAAAATTTGCTAAGTGAATGAGTGAATTGAACATGGGTGACTGAAAGATGGCTGACAGGTAAAGGCGGGATCTTGGAAAGTATATCCCAGAGAGAAGTGAATTCCCAGATAGCAAGTCTCCTTAAAGAAACTGACCTTCTCTCTGATTTTCAGACTATAGGAAGCCATTACTGAAATGTCACCTGGGGATTGCTAGTGACTGTTCTTTAAACCTGTCTGAATAGTTGCTAAAAGTCAAGCTTTTAAATACCATTTTCAGATAATAACAGGAAGTAGAAGAGGCAGTCAGGTGACCAGCATCAGAACAGCTCTGTAGCAAAAGGCATGTGAGAAAGGACCCATGCATGTTCCAATTTGAGTTTATCCTAGGATTTAACAAAGTGAAGAAAATAACACAGGAAAATTAGCAACATACCAGAGAGAGGGGAAAAAAAAAAAAAAAACAGAACAACACAGACAATAAATAAAAACAAATTAAATCTGTGTTTAAAATTTTTAATTTGCATAAATATTTTAAGTAGTGATGCTTAGTTTTCGCATTCATTTCATATGCTGTTTCATGTTGTCCACAGGAAGGTAAGTCAGATTATTATGGATCAAAATATGAGGGCACAGAATGGTGTGCCTGCTGCTGAATAGTCACAGGTGAGTTGCTGGCTGCTGTCAATAGGATCACAAGAGAAAGGACAGTTGTCATAGTGTTTTTGCACAGACAGGGTGTGGCGCTCACCTGAATGGAGATTGGATTTTATGAGGCACTGACATGGCTCCTGACGCTGAGTCAGATGTCTCACCCCAGCCTCGATGACCTCTCTTCCTCGTCATGCTCCTGCCTCTCCCTGCAGGAACTCCAGCCTCTTATGTAATATCTAGCCCAGATCTTCCTTCTGGTTATGACTTCCTCAGTGTCCTGATTTTCCACATGAAATGTCACAAAGCATTTTTTTCTGATTTTTCTAATATAATGTCTTTCCATAAAGCAATGAATACCTCCAGGTCTAAATGTGGGCTGTGTGGCTGTGTAATACAGTAGCCACTAGCCGTATGTGGCTATTTAAATGTGAATTTATCAACATTAAACAAGATTTAAAATTTAATTCCTAGTCACAGCATCACATTTCAAGTGCTCACTATCCTGGTGGTAAAGGACTACTGTATCGTACAGTGCAAGTAGAGAATGCTTCTGTGAGACAAAATAGTAAATGCAAGAAGCTGTGTTTGCTCATTCTTCTTGCCAGCAGAATTTCACATAATCCCTTGCCAGCAGAATTTCACAAAGCCCCTGACTCGGTGACTGAGCACAGCCCTCCAAAAGAATGCCTTGAAAACGGTAAAAGGGGAGAGCACAAGTTCCCACATCTCTTGCCTGAATCAGTGCATTTTTTAGAAAAGATAAGTTCAGTGATTCTGGTCCTTGCCTTTTTCTGTACAAAAGATAATGTGCAATGGGATTAATGATTATGCCTCTGTAATCTATAACCAGATGTACCCTCACATCCAAACTTTGATGAGATTTTGTTTGTTTGTAACTTCTGAGCACATGTAAAAAGACATTTCTTTCTACATGTGCACATTTGATACAACTTCTGAGCACATATTGAGCTGCCACTACCTGTATATAAACAGTGGATTGAAACACTACTTTGGTGCAGTCTAACAGAAACTCCTCGAAAAACTCCTACGGTATTGCGATTCTCAGTAAGTCCACAATTCTACTACCTACAAAGTTATTTTATATAGTACTTTCTTAGATTAAATGGCAGTAAATGTATGGGGTAAAAGCAAAAAAAAAATTACTGAAAAAAATGATATGCTATCCTGCAAACAGTGAGGGATAAAAAGAACTGAAGATATTATCCTGAATAACACTAGAATATAAGAACTCGACCCAGAAACTGAGACTAGCAAATGATAAGGAATAGCGATTGGGATAGAAAGAAAAGCGTAAGAACATGATGTCACAGATGCAGAGGAAAGAAGAGCTTTCAGGAAGGAGAGAGTGTGCAGTAATTTCAGTGCTGTTGAGAAGTCAAGTGAGATAATGATTGAAAGTATGCATTAGATGTAGTGATTAGGAAGAGATGTTGGTGATTTGAAGAAGAGAAGCTTTTGAGAAATTGTAGGTGCATAAGCCGGACTGCAATGGGTAGGAATGTTACTGGGAAAGGAAAAAAGAAGAGGGCAAATATAGACAACTCTGCAAAAATAATAGTAATAATAATGGTTATGAAATACAGGAGAAATGGGAAAGTTGAAGAATGATACAGTCTAGGGTAACAGTTTTAATGAGAAAATACGACTACGTTACAGGTTAATATGAGAACTCCTTTTATTTTTGAGACAGAACCTTACTCTGTCGCCCAGGCTGGTGTGCATTGGTGCAGTCCTGGCTCACTGCAACCTCTGGCTCGCCTCCCCAGTAGCTGGGATTACAGGTGTGCACCATGACGACAGGCTGGTCTTGAACTCCTGGCCTCAAGCAATCTGCCCCCCTCAGACTCCCAACATGCTGGTATTGTAAGTGTGAGCCACTGCGCCCGACAAGTTAATATGAGAACTCTTCTAAGCAAAATGAAGTAAATCCTGTAAACCAATGTTTCACTGTAAGAATTGGGAAAAGCTGGAAATTTAAAACTATCATATTTTTAGGGGATTTGGAGACCTGTAGAATCAAAGAGAACTAGATAAACTAAAATTCCAGGGTTAAGAAAACTGTTTCAAGATGAGTCAGCCCATCCTCCCGCACTCCCTACCCCTGTCCCACATACACATAACAATTTAACAAAAAAAGAAAAAGAAAATATTTTAGAGGCTTTACTATACAAATTATCTCATAGCCCATGTTTTCCTCTGGTTGTGCGTCCACCACTCTTACTCAGAAGATAAGGAATCTCACCTTGTCCTGTGGCTCCACCTAGTGGCAACCATTAGGAAGCAATTTAACTGCCTTGAGACCAGCTACAGAGGTTCGTTGGGAATGATCGGTTTGCTTTACTGACTTGCCTTCCTCTTCTAGGAGATCATGATTAGCAGCCTTAAAGAAGAGTCTGTGATTAATTATACCTGACAGGTATGATTAATTCTCCTCACAGGAAACGAGTGAGAACATTTTCGTTCCCAAGGGATAAAAAGGAATCCCATATTGTTTCTTGGAAGCTGGGTGTATAGGTAGTATATGAGTGGATCTGCGTGGGAAAGGGGGTGAACTGTTTTGAGACGCAAACTTATACATCTTTTCAATGACTTTTCTTTCTCCTTCTTGATCTAATGCTACTTTTGGTCTTGTGTGGAACATTTCCCCACCAAGTATGGGAGCTGATGTCCAGAACGGTCCGGAGACTGAATGTGACCATCCAGAAGTGCAGGAGTTAGCTCCTCGGAGGGTAAAATATGACCAATGAAGAACAGAGACCAAGCAAGTAAGAGACTTCTTTTTTTCTTCAGTGGGCAGTCCAATGCATGGCTTTTTCTTACAATCCAGCTGGAGAAGCCCTGCACCAAGTAGCCACCTGCTGACTTCTTGGCTTGTGAAGGCAGAGGCAGCAAAATGGCACTCATCACATCACACTGCTTAGCATCTTCCCTTCGCTCACCTCCTTCCCTCCTTTCCAATAACTGACCTGAGTGTGCACAACCCAAATGATATGCTGGCATCTTAATCCTAGCTTCAGCCTCTACCTTCTAACGAATCTGCCTAAAACAGTCTCTCTCTATATATATTCACACACATATCTGTAGCGATAGATATGTACATATGTATGTGTATACAGATAGATATAGATATATATTTAGGCAGGGTCTTGCTCTGTCACTCAAACTGGAATGTAGTGGTGCCATCACAGTTCACTGCAGCCTTGAACTCCTGGGTTCCAGCAACTTCCTTCATCAGTCCCCTGTGTAGCTAAGACTACAGGTGCACGCCACCACACCTGGCTAATTTTTAAAAAATATATTTCTGATAGAAATAGAGACTTGCTATGTTGCCCAGGGTGGTCTCTAACTCCTAGCCTCAAAAAATTTGCCCTGCCTCAGCCTCCCAAAGTGTTAGGATTACAGGCATTCAATGCACCTGGTCTCTCTCTCTCTCTCTTTCTTTTTAAAAAATCTGTAATAGTCTCCCCTCCACTTTTTCCTTAAAATGTATTTGTTAAAGAAATTCTGTTGTAAGTTTGACATTCTGGGTTTGACTAATTACATCCCCAGGATGTAATTCTCTTGGCTGGTAGTTACAAGTGAAGCTACATCAAATTGAAGTTTGAGCTTTTTTGGCAATAATACTTTTTAGATTGAGCCGGAGACTCACATCGTATCATTTTATTGTCTGGTTGTCTCCACTTAGTGGTTTTAAAAGTGTCAACCCAATCCATTTATTATAAAGTTCCCCATCAGATTTTCACCTGATAATTTCAGGAGCCGTTGAAGGACATTATCTAGATTCATTACTTCATTAGGGATTACAAATGGTGATATTATGATTTTCTTATTCCTGTATTAGATAGACGTCTTATAAAAGGAGGGACATTTTCTTATCAACTATTTGTTTATCCTGAAATACAGTTGTGCAAGAAAATCAGGATAAATATTTAATGTTTTCTTTTTTTTGTTGTTTTTTTTTTTTGGTTTTTTTTTTTTTTTTTTTTTTGCTCTGTTGCCCAGGCTGGAGTGCAGTGGCCGGATCTCAGCTCACTGCAAGCTCCGCCTCCCGGGTTTATGCCATTCTCCTGCCTCAGCCTCCCGAGTAGCTGGGACTACAGGCGCCTGCCATCTCGCCCGGCTAGTTTTTTTTTGTATTTTTTAGTAGAGACGGGGTTTCACCGTGTAGACCAGGATGGTCTCGATCTCCTGACCTCGTGATCCACCTGCCTCCCAAAGTGCTGGGATTACAGGCTTGAGCCACCGCGCCCGGCCTAACGTTTTCTTTTATTTACCAGTTCCCCAATAATTTTTTGTGTGTCCTAAAAACTTTCCATGTGTACAATGAGTTATTTTGTAGCATCACTATGGATTTTCATGTATTTAATATGTTTCTATTTTCAGCTATATGGAGGAAACAGCAGAGAAGGGCAAATTTTAAAAGTGGGAGAAAACTGGTATGCATATTTTCAACCAAGTGAAAACATCAAGGAGGTTAAAGTAATCAACTGGGTCAAACACTGGTAAGAGGTCAAACAAGGTAAGATTAGGACTTGAAGTTGGAAGTTGGTAACCATACATTTAAAGTGAGGTCAGTGGGTATGGTGGGATGTGTTTTTTGTTGTTGTTGTTGTATTTGTTTGTTTGTTCATTTTTGTTTTGAGATAGAGTCTTGCTTTGTCACCCAGGCTGAAGTACAGTGGCGTGATCTTGGCTCACTGCAATCTCTACCTCCTGGATTCAAGTGATTCTCCTGCCTCAGCCTCCCAAATAGCTGGGATTACACGTGCACACCACCATGCCCAACTATTTTGTATTTTTAGTAGAGACAGCATTTCACCATTTTATTTCAGTGCTCTAAAATTATCCTAGTCTGCATGCAAAAATGAGTAAATTTCCCATAAACAAAAGTAGAGTTAGTGCTGTTGGCTATTTTGCTGTTTCACTTTTACAGTAGTACTAGAGAAGAGAATAAACCCAGGCCTATGGGGAAGAGGAATGTTTATTTATGGAAGTAAGAGCAGGGTGGTGGTGTTTGGATTAAAAGAGAATGGAAGGGAAACCCAAAGGGTAGTTTTAGGGGGAACCTGGTTGGGAAGGAGAAGTCACTCAATTTTTCACCTCTATTCAGTTTACCAGTTTTGTCTTCTGTTGTTGAACTGGACATTTCACTTCTTTTTATTTGCTTGTTATTTAGTTTTTTATTTCATAATCATAAACTTAACTCTGCAATTCAGCTAGGCATGGAAGGGAACAAGGAAAACATGGAACCCAAAGGGAACTGCAGCGAGAGCACAAAGACTATAGGATACTGCAAGCAAATGGGTTGGAGGGGCCCTCTCCTGAGCTACAGAAGGAATGGTCTGGTGGTTAAGATAAAACACAAGTCAAACTTGCTAGAATTGTCCACAGTCAGCAATGGTGGTCTTCTTGCTGGTCTTGCCATTCCTGTATCCAAAGTACTCCATAACCTCCACAATATTCATGCCTTCTTTCACCTTGCCAAAGACCACATGCTTGCCATCCAACCACTCAGTCTTGGCAGTGCAGATGAAAAACTGGGAACAATTTGTGTTGGGCCCAGCATTTGCCATGGACAAGATGCCAGGACCTGTATGCTTTAGGATGAAGTTCTCATCATCAAATTTCTCCCCATAGATGGACTTGCCACCAGTGCCATTATGGCATGTGAAGTCACCACCCTGACACATAAACCCTGGAATAATTCTGTGAAAGCAGGAACCCTTATAACCAAATCATTTCTCTCCACTGCTCAGAACACGAAAGTTTTCTGCTGTCTTTGGAACGTTGTCTGCAAACAGCTCAAAGGAGATGCAGCCCAAGGGCTTGCTGTTGACAGCAATGTCAATGTCGAAGAACATGATGGGGTTGACCATGGTTGATAGTACAGGACTTCTGGCAGCGGCAGCGTCTGCAAAGCCCATTTCACTCTTAAAATGCATTCTTGAATAAAACAATCTCACATGGGTGTCTACTTCAGTAATGTTTCCTTGGGAAGCCAGGCCATTAAATATGCCTCTCTGCTTACTTCATGTGCCTCAGTATTCTTCCCCTGCAGGAGGAATCCTCAACAATTCACTCTGGGTTAAAATTTGCTTCAGGGTGCTTTCAAAAATAGAATGACTTAGGTCAATCTTGCCTTTTGAAATGCTCCAAATGAGACATGTTCCCTGTATCTGAAAAGTCTTTGACTGGGTAGGACAGCCACAGGAAAAACCTTTTAAATATTGACAAGTTTAAGTATTAATAAGCCCATTTCATGCATCACTCTAGTGCCCCTCCTCAGTTTTTTTTGATCAGCCAATATCTCTCCCAATCACAGAGCAAAATCATAAACGACATGTTAGTATTCTGAATCCAGTGCTTTTTAAAAAGTGTGTTATAATCTAATAGTGTTTGTCAGGAACTCAACATTGGTTGGGCATTTGAAAATCAATCAATGTTATTCCCCACGTTAACAGCAGAAAAAAATATATAATAATCTCAGTAGATACCAAAAAAGTTTTAATTCAACGCTGTATCTTATTAATGCAAAAATCATCTCAGCAAATTAGAAACAGTGAATTCCCTTAATTTGATACATGATATCTATAAGAGATGTACACGTAACATCTCACCAAATTGTAAAATATTAAAATACTGAAAACTAACAATTTCTTATTGAAATAGGAAAACTGCCAATAACTGTACCCATTCTCTCACCCCCTGCCCCACGCTTTTACCACCGCATCCAATAAAAACCCAAGGAGTTTCAATAGTGCCTTCTGGAATGATAAAATTTTCACCATAATCCTATCACCGCCCAAAGCAATTAGCAAGGTAAATAAGTGTTAGTCCCCACATGATTGGTTTCTGGTATCCGACTTCCTGTACAAGACAGAATGCTATAAAAACCTACAGTCAGGGATGAACTGAGCCATTTGCTCTTTTCCTAGACTAGTTATGTGGCTGAGGCGGTCAAGCCTTGGGAAGCTGAAGCTATGGAGTTCCATCCATCAACCATGGAAGAGCTGTCTTGGAGACAGGCAGGTCCAGAGGCCTACATGCCATGACACCTGAACCGAGAGCAAGCCTGAGCCTGGGCACTGGATAACTTCCCTGTGCTGAGCCGCCACTCCTGCCAATGCCATCAGCTCTGCGGGAGCTCTGCTGCACGCTGGCTGCTGCACGGCACCTGCACAGGACACAGAGCCCTTCCCAGAGATGAGAGGGGCCAAAAACGCCCTCGAGACTCCCATGTACAGTAGTCAATGGCTGAAACCACAAACAGGCTCCAGTCGCCTCAAGAAGACACAGATGCTACCGACGGTGGGGTCCAAAGCGTCCTGAACCAGCCTGGAGATACCAGCGCCTGCGGAGGTAGAAGGACACACGCCTAGGGCGCCCTCTGCAGACCAGGCCGCCCCCGGAAGCTGCTGAAACTCCACGATTCCATCAGGAAGAAACCCTGAAAGGAGAGAAACCCCAGCCTTTCTGCAGACCTGCGGCACGCCCCGCTTAACTGCTGCCTGGGAAGGTGTCCGAGGCATCCCAGTGGGGACCCTCTTGCCGTCCCTGCAGACATTTGCACTGGAACTGTGCCCTGCACGCATAAGAGCCTTGAGGTCTCTGCTGTGGAGATCAGAACGTCCTAAACATTTTTCATTTAGAAAAACTCTCTTCATGGAATGAATAATGTGTAATATGCTTAGGAACTGTTCTTTTTAGATCTACTCAAAATTGCTATGGTTCCTCCATTGAAAGTGGACACTCACTTTGATTAAAGCCTTTCCCTTATCCTCCACCTGTGGAATTGATTTTGAGCTAGTAAATCAAGATTGGTATAAATGGGCTGGGCGCAGTGGCTCAAGCCTGTAATCCCAGCACTTTGGGAGGCCGAGGCAGAAGGATCACGAGGTTCGGAGATCGAGACCATCCTGGCTAACACGGTGAAACCCCATCTGTACTAAAAATACAAAAAATTACCCGGGCTTGGTGGCAGGCGCCTCTAGTCCCAGCTAGAGGCTGAGACAGGAGAAAGGCGTGAACCGGGAGGTGGAGCTTGCAGTGAGCCGAGATTGTGCCACTGCGCTCCAGCCTGGGCGACAGAGAGAGAGACTCTATCCCTCAAAAAAAAAAAAAGATTGGTATGGATTGGTATAAATGGGCCTGAAGCAGACAGAAAGGGGACAGGGATCCAGCTCAGGGCTCTTTTTTTTTTTTTTTTTTTTTTTTTTGAGATGGTGTCTTCCTGGGTCGCCCAGGCTGGCGTGCAGTGGCGCGATCATGCTTTAGTCTAAATTCCAGGGGGCCTTTGAGGAGCTGTGAATACTAACAACGTGGGAGGGGACGGCTGGGTGGATCACTTGCTGGAGTTGCTTCAGAACTGACCCGTGGCCCTCCATATGAAGTCAGGGAACAGGCATTAACAGTGTTCTTTAAATCAGGGGTCCCCAGCATTTTTGGCACCAGGGACTGGTTGTGTGGAAAACAATTTTTCCATGGGTGGCGGGTGGGGAGACAAGGATGGTTTTAGGATGAAGCTGTTCTACCTCAGGTCATGAAGCATCAGATTCTCAGCAGGACGTCGCAAGTTCACAATAGGGTTGGCGCTCCTATGTCTTGGCTGATCTGACAGGAGGCGGATGCTCGCTTGCCTGCCACTCACCTCCTGCTGTGCTGTAGGGTTCCTAAAGGGCCACTAGACCCGAACTGATCCGCTGCCTGGAAAGTTAGGGACCCCTGCTTTAAACGTTACATTGTAATAAGGGGTGGAGGCTGGGGTTGGGATGTCCTTAGGGTGGAATCGATGGCGCCTGTGCACTGCAAAGTATTTTGGGGTGTAATGGGTGGAGTGGGGCAGGTGTAGCCTTTTAATCTAATTGTTCCCTGTGCTGCCCACACATCTCTCAGACTGCCTGCACCATCAAGATCTGGACTTCAGAGCACGTCTTTGACCACTTGTGGGAAACTGTTACAACAGTTGCAATGCACAAATACCCAAACCCTATGAACCTGAGCATGGTGCGGGTTGATGTGTTGGAGAGACATATAAAATCCCTCTGGAGAGCTGCACAGCCACAGGTTTCTCGGCAAACAGTGAGAACTGCAAGACTTTTATTGGTGCAGCAAAAAACAAAACACATGTGCTAGAATATTCTGTAGTTAATCCTGTAGAGAAGAGAAAACAATGGAACTTAAATCTACTAGTATTTCACTTACAAATATGGTTTCAGTAGATGAGAGAGTTATATGCAAACCACATCATCAGTACCCAGAAAAAAAAAAAAACTATTTTGACTCAAGAAGCTATTATCACTGTGAAAGCAGTCAGTCTCAGCAGCTACCCTGAAGGACCCATGGCACGAACGATATCTTCAAATGCTAATAAAGGGCAAGAAACACTGGAATGGGTCATACATAAATTACATGTTAAAAAAAGAAGTATGGACAGCTTCCACAAGAGGAAGCATAAGAACTCTGGTGGCGGCTGCAGCAGCCTTTGTAGAGAATTGATAATGAACGTGTGTAGACAAGTACCCCACGTCTCTCCAAGCTTGCAATATATTTATTTAAAAAATACAAATATGTTTTAAGTAGAATTTTTTTAAGTAGGCTGATATAAGACAGTGACTTTAGATCAAAGAGATGCATGGCTTCTAATAAAAGGGATCATCTGAAATTAGTGTTGTTTGAAATGATTGGCTAATTTTGAGGATTCCAGTATTTATGTAAAAATTTAACTCTTTTTTTTGAAAGAAATTCTTTTTAACATTTATTTTAAGTTTGGGGTACACTTGCAGGCTTGCAGTTTGTTATTTCAGTAAACTTGTGTCATGGGGGGTTGTTGTACACGTTATTGTATCACCCAGGAATAAGGCCTAGTACCCAGTAGTTATTTTTTCCTGATGCTCTCCCTCCTTTCACCATCCAGCCTTCAATCAGCTCCAGTATCTGTTGTTCCCCTCTTTGTGTCCATGTGTTCTCATTATTCAACTCTGGCTTATTAGTGAGAATATGCAGTATTTGCATTTCTTTTTCTGCATTAGTTTCCTGAGGATAATGGCCTCCAGCTCTGTCTATGTTCCTGCAAGAGGCATCGTCTTGTTCTTTTTTATGGCTGCATAGTATTCCATGGTGTATATGTACCGTATTTTCTTTATCCAGTCTACCATTAATGATCAGTTAGGTTGATGTCATGTCTTTGCTATTACATGAATGTTTATGTACAATGAACATACACATGTATGTATCTTTATGATACAACAATTTATATTCCTTTGGTGCAAACTCAGTAATGGGATTACTGGATCAAATGGTATTTTGGGGTTTTTTTTTTTGTTTCTTTGTTTGTTTTGGTCTTTGAGGAATCACCACACTGTTTTCCACAATGGTTGAACTAATTTATACTCTCACCAATAGTGTATAAGCAAAATTTTAACTTTTTTTAAAAAGTACCTGAGAGCTTGCATTGACATTGAATCAACGTAATGTAGACTTTTAAAGCTTTTTACACATTGGAACTCTACCTGGCTTTTGTCCAACCACAGAACAAGGCAGAGCTATCTCTTATGTACACATAATTGTTCTGCTTAGATTCCTCTTCTTATAAAACCACACTCCTGCTCCTCTAATAGCCCATTATTCCATTAGCCAATTAACCATTAATCCATAAATGGATTAAGACATCAAAAGGACAGAGCCCTCAAGATCAAAAGGACAGAGCCCTCAAGATCAAAAGGACAGAGCCCTCAAGATCTTAAAGGCCCCATCAATATTGTAACATTGGGGATTAAGTTTCAACACGAGTTTCAGAAGGGACAAACATTCAAACCACAACGTCCTTGAATGCCAATTAATTGTAAAAAGAAATTAATTGTTATCTTAGATAATGTGATGGTTATTTCAACTTGAACCCTTTTAAAGGTCTAGGGGATAAAGGCGCTATTAATGCAGCCCCGACTTTGGCTCCCTCAGGGCTGCTTCTGTGTGCAACACCTAGGTTAGATTATCTACTAAGGGTCTCTCTGGGCTGGCCAATCTGAAAGCAATATGGAATTGTGTAATCCAAGGGCTCCTGAACACAGAGGAGAAAGTGTTTCATTCAGTCTCACAGCAGGAGACACCAGTTTACACTTTTACACTCTTCTTGCCAATTGGGTGGTCCTAATCAGATAATAGGAAGCTGAGTGATGACATTAATTCTAAGAGCAAATTATAACACAGGATGGAATTAGTGGGATTAACATAAAACCCTAACATCTAGGCCAAGGTGGGCAGATCATCGTGACTGTAATGTAAATGGTGAGCTGAGCAAGAAGACACGAGGCAGATGAGAACAAAGGTATCCTTTATTGGGCTGGCCGGGGAGGTTCACCGGTCCTCTAGGGGGAGGGCCCAGGAAGTCGCGCTCCGGGCGGGTATTGGGGGGCCTTTTATAGGGAGAGGTAGGTGGGGTTTGTAGGTTTCGGTTTTCCTGAGTTAGGTTTTGATTTCTGGGGAATGACGTGTCCAGAAGCTTGCGCAGAGTGGGGGTTCTTTGGCCGGTGTGGGCTTTTTTCGCGCTGAGAGTCTTAGCAGGAAGTGAAGGGCGGGGAGTCCTAACAAAGGGCCTGCCATGCCGGGTGATACCGCCATGCTGGGTCTAGATTGCTGCCTAACATTGACCATCCTGGCCAACGTGGTGAAACCCCATCTCTACTGAAATACAAAAAATTAGCCAGGTGTGATGGCAGTCGCATGTAGTCCCAGATACTCAGGAGGCTGAGGCAGGGGAATCGCTTGAACCCCGGAGGCAAAGGTTGCAGTGAGCCGAGATCACACCATTGCACTCCAGCCTGGCGACAGAGCAAGACTCCTTCTAAAAAA
>NW_012117188.1:1563338-1647025 GCF_000951035.1 Colobus angolensis palliatus
GGAATCGCTTGAACCCCGGAGGCAAAGGTTGCAGTGAGCCGAGATCACACCATTGCACTCCAGCCTGGCGACAGAGCAAGACTCCTTCTAAAAAAGAAAAAAAAAAAAAAAAAATCCTAACACCTTAGATGAAATTACCTAGAGTTAAACTCAGTCTGTGATAGGGTGGTTTAGGAGATAAAAAGAAAAGGTACTCATTAACCTGTGGAGGGAAAGCTCTTTTGAGAAACCCTGGTTAATAATTTATTATTGCCCCAATCCACATTGCTAGTCCTGGAGCAGAGACTGGAATCTTGTTCTTTCAGCAGAGAAAAACTTGAGAAAGAGGAATGTTCTCAAAGAGAATTTGGGATGTTAGTGAGAAACAGGGCAGTGGTAATCACTCAACTCTTTCTTTTCCTTTTTGTCTTTTTTTTTTTTTTTTTTGCGACAGAGTCTTGCCCTGTCGCCCAGGCTGGAGTGCAATGGCACATCTCGACTCACTGCAACCTCCACTTCCCGGGTTCAAACAATACTCCTGCCTCAGCCTCCCAGGTAGCTGTGATTACAGGCACCAGCCACCATGCCCAACATGCCCGGCTAATGCCCTGGTGACAGAGTTTCACCAGGTTGGCTGGGCTGTTCTCGAACTCCTCACTTCATGATCCACCTGCCTCGGCCTCCCAAAGTGCTGGGATTGCAGGCATGAGCCACCACACCCAGCCTTTGTCTTTTATTTTCTATTTGTTTTGTTGTGGTAAAATACACATAACAAAATTTACCATCTACCCGTTTTTAAGTGTACAGGTCATAATGTTGTGCAACCTTCATCAACAATCTTCACAGTTCTTTTCATCTTGTAAAACTTAAACTCTGTACCCTTTAAACATAAACTCTCCATTCTTCTCTCCCCTACCTTCTGACACCATACTACTTGTGTGGTGGCATGAGTTTTCCATGCCTCACTGCAGCCTTGATCTCCCAGGCTCACATGATCCTCCTACATCAGCCTCCCAAGTAGGGGACCACAGGCTCCAGCTTATTTTTAAAATAATTATTTGTAGAGACTGAGGCTATACAAATCAGTCTTTACAAAAAACAAGCACACCCAGCTTATTTTTAAAAATTATTTGTAGATACTGAGTCTCCCTACATTGCTCATGCTAATATTGACCTCTTGGGCACATGTAATCCCTCCCAAAGTGCTGGAATTACAGGCATGAGCTACTGTGCCCGGCTCTATGATTTTTGAATACCCTAATTACTTTATAAGTGTAATCATACAGCATTTGTCAATTTGCAACTGACTTATTTTACTTAGCATGTCCTCAAAAATCATAGATGTTGCGTGTGTCAGAATTTCCTTATTTGTTAAGGCTGAATTGTATTCCATTGTGTGCATATAATATACCATATTTTGCTTATCCATTGCTCTGTTGATGGACACTTGGGTTTCTTGCATGTTTTAGCTTTTGTAAATAATGCTGCCACAGGCCAGGCACGGTGGCTCAGGTCTCTAATCCCAGCACTTTGAGAGGCCGAGGCGGGCGGATCACGAGGTCAGGAGATCGAGACCATTCTGGCTAACATGGTGAATCCCCATCTCTACTAAGTATACAAAAAATTGGCGGGGTGTGGTGGCAGGTGCCTGTAGTCCCAGCTACTCAGGAGGCTGAGACAGGAGAATGGCATGAAACTGTGAGCCGAGATCACACCACTGCACTGCAGCCTGGGCGACAAAGTGAGACTCTGTCTCAAAATAATAATAATAATAATAGTAATAATAATAATAATAATAATAATGCCACAAACATGGGTGTATAAATACCTTTTTGAATCACTGCTTTCGAACATTTGGGACGTATACCCAGAAACAGATTTGCTAGATTGTGTAATATTCTATTTTTAATTTTTGAGGGGACACCATACTGTTTTCCATGTTTTTATTTTGAAGGCAAACTCTGTGGCTTTCTTTATAGTTAGACAATCAGTGAGGAAGGAGAGGAGGAAAAGCAGACTGTGAGACTTCAGAATTACACTGTGGCATTTAAGTTTCTCTACACTGAAAATTAGAACTGTCACTATAGGAAAGAAAAATGTCTTCAGAGCTACACAAAGTTAATGCCAACCTCTAGTTTCTGGGTCTTGATTTCTAACATCTGCGTGACAGTAAAGTTTCAAAAACCCAAAGTGTGGTTTATCCTGTATGCCTTTTTATCTCTCTAAGTGCAGAGATTTTGATCTGCATGGCTAGAGGCTGAAGCTATGGTGATGCATACATTTTTCTCCTGGATCACCTACAGAAGGAAGTGAGTGTCAGATGCTACCGGTCTTGAGATGGTGGAGACTGTGAGAGCATAGCCTCCCTGGGCCAAGTGACCATACCCATGAGCCTTCAGTTTTGATGGATCTTAAAGTACAATTCATGTGAATCCTTGAGGTGGGCAAACTCCACACTGGCAAGATTCTACAGCTTTCTGGAATTTTCTGACCTGAAGCTGGTACCCTGGAACCTCATGGTTATCAATTCAAAAGGCACAGGGCTGGGGGGTCTTCCTCATGTCCCCCTAAGTTTAATGTCCACCTTTACCCTGTTAATGTAAACTGCACTCCATTCAAGGAGCTTTTATTGATGACTGTTCTCTTCTGTCACCAGGGAGGGCATGGTCAGTTTCAAGAGAACTCCAGCACAGTGGTCCACTGCCTCTTCCCACTCTGTTGGTGTCCACAGCTATACAAAGTCACCCTGGAGTTCAACCTCCAACTCTGACCTGTATCACAGACCTTTTCATGCCACTACCCACCTATATATGCTTCTAATCTTGACTCCACCCAAGCTAAATCATTTCCACAAGTTGAAAATAAGGAATAGGCTTTAGTTGTCATGTATAAAGAACTATGAATTCTGAGTTAACCTAAAAGTAAAGCTCCTTAGCATATTCTTGATTGCATAAAGATAGTTTTTATAATTGTGAAATCTTTAAGGCACTGTAGAGAGGAAACACTAAATAAAGAATGATCTCCATCACAGCACAGTTTCAAGGAAGTTCACAATAAAAAAAAAGTTAATTTTGTTCCCACTTATAAGTGGGAGCTGGATGATGAGAATACAAGAACATATAGAGGGGAAACATAGACACTGGGGCCTATCGGAGGGTAGATCCTAAACGGAGAGAGAGGCAGGAAAAATAACTAATGGGTACTAGGTTCCATACTTGAGTGATTGATATGGTTTGGCTGTGTCCCCACCCAAATTTCATCTTGAATTGTAGCTCCCATAATCCCCTTGTGTAGTGTTGTGGGAAATCAGGGACCCTGAATGGAGAGACCAGCTAAAGCCATGGCAGAAGAACATACATTGTGAAGATTTCATGGACATTTATTAGTTCCCCAAATTAATATTTTTATAATTTCTTACACCTGTCTTTATTGCAATCTCTGAACATAAATTGTGAAGATTTCATGGACACTTATCACTTCCCCAATAAATACTCTTATGATTTCCTATGCCTGTCTTTACTTTAATCTCTTAATCCCGTCATCTTTGTAAGCTGAGGAGGATGTATGTCACCTCAGGACACTGTGATATTGTGTTCACTGCACAAATTGTTTGCAGAGCACGTGTGTTTGAACAATATGAAATCTGGGCACCTTGAAAAAAGAACAGGATAACAGCAATGTTCAGGGAACCAGAGAGATAACCTTAAACTCTGATTGCTGGTGAGCCAGGCAGAACAGAGCCATATTTCTCCTCTTTCAAAAGCAAATAGGAGAAATATCGCTGAATTATTTTTCTCAGCAAGGAACATCCCTGAGAAAGAGAATGCACCCCTGAGGGTAGACCTCTAAACGGACCCTTGGGGGTGGCTGTCTTTTACGGTTGAAGCCAAAGGGATGAAATAAGCCCCAGTCTCCTGTAGCGCTCCCAGGCCTATTAGGATGAAGAAATTCCCACCTAATAAATTTTGGTCAGACAGGTTGTCTGCTCTCAAATCCTATCTCCTGATAAGATGTTATCAATGACAATGCATGTCCAAAACTTCATTAGCAATTTTAATTTCACCCCATCCTGTGGTCCTGTGATCTCGCCCTGCCTCCATTTGCTTTGTGATATTTTATTACCTTGTAAAACACGTGATCTCTGTGATCGACACCCTATTCATGCATTCCCTTCCCTTTTGAAAATCACTAATAAAAACTTGCTGGTTTTATGGCTCACAGAGCATCACAGAACCTGCTGACATGTGATGCCTCCCCGCGGACACCCAGCTTTAAAATTTCTCTCTCTTGTGCTCTTTCCCTTTATTTCTCAGACCAGTGGATGCTTAGGGAAATAGAAAAGAACCCACGTTGAATATCGGGGGAGGGGTTTCCCCTGATAGTGTAGTGGGAGGGACCAAGTGGGAAGTAATTGAATCATGGGGCCATTTTTTCCCATGCTGTTCTCATGGTAGTGAATAAGTCTCATGAGATCTGATGGTCTTATAAAGGGCAGTTCCCCTGCACATGCTCTCTTGCATGTTGCCATGTAAGATGTGCCTTTGCTCCTCCTTTCCCTTCTGCCATGATTGTGAGGCCCCTCCAGCCACATAGAACTGTGAGTCCATTAAGTCTCTTTTTCTTTATAAATGACCCAGTATTTCTCCTAGCAGTATGAAAATGGACTAATACAGTGATGAAATACTGCAATACAACAAACCCCCATGACACATGTTCACCTAAATAACAATCCCACACATGTACCCTGACTTAATGCCAACATCTAGTTTCTTTCAAAGAAATTGAAAATTATTTCAAAGAATTTCTTCCAAAGAAATTGTTAAATTTTCATATAAATACTAGAATGCTCAAAATTAGTCATTTAAGACAACACTAATTTCAGATGATCCCTTTTATTTAGATGTCTTGCAACTATTTCTCTTTATCTAAAATGAGTCTTATATCTGCCTGCTTTTTAATAATTATACTTAAAATATAGTTATATTTTTAAATAAATTTGACTTGGAAAGACCTGAAGTACTTGATATTGTCTACACACATTCATTATCAATTATCTACAAACTCTGCAGCCACCATCAGAATTCTTATGCTTCCTCTTTTGGAAGCTGTCAATTCTTCACTCTTAACAGGTAATTTATGTAAGACCCATTCCAGCATTTGAAGATACTGTTCTTGCCATCGTTTTTTTCAAGGTAACTGCTGAGGTTGCTTCCTGTCAGTGATTATGGCTTCCTGAGTCAAAATAGTTTTTTTCTGCATCCTGATGATGTGGTTTGTGTATATCACTCATCTACTAAAACCATATTTGTAAATGAAATATTAGTAGATTTAAGTTCCATTGTTTTCTCTATAGGATTAACTACAGAATGTTCTAGCATATGTTTTGGTTCTTACTGTACCAATACGAGACTTCACAATGGAAGGCAGTTCCTACTCTTGGTGGAGAAGTCTGTAGCTGTGCAACTCTCCAGAGGGATCTATGTCTGTCCAATACACCAATCCAAGCCATGTTCAAGTTCATAGGGTTTGGGCATTTGTGCATTTCAATTATTGTGACAGTTTCCTACGAGTGGGCAAAGTCATGCTCTGAAGTCCAGATTATGATGGAGCAGGCAGCCTGAGAGATGTCAGGGCAGCACAGGGTAAATGAGACAAAGAGGCTACACCTGCCTCACCTGACTCCCAGCACCCCAGCCAGCTTCACTGTGCACCATCAACCCCACATGAAGGACATCCCAACCTCCTCCTTCACCTCTTATTATTATACGATGTAACCTGTAAACGATTTAAAGCAGGGGTCCCAATCCCTCAGAAACAGACTAGTACCAGCCTGTGGACTAATAGGAGCCAGGCCACACAGGAGGAGGTGAGCAGCGGGCAAGAAAGCATTACTGCCTGAGCTCTGCCCCCTGTCAGATCAACTGTGGTATTAGATTCTCATAGGAGCACCAACCTTAATGTGAACTGGACCTGCAAAGGATCTACCTTGTGTGCTCCTCATGAGAATCTAATGCCTGAAGATCTGAGGTGGAGCAGTTTCATCATAATACATTCCCCCAACCCTGACCACCCATCCATGGAAAAATGGCATTCCATGCAACCAGTCCCTGATGCCAAAAAGGTTGGGGAGCACGACTTAAAGAACATCATTAATGTCTGTTTCCTGCCTTCATCTGGGAGGTCACAGTCAGCTTCGAAACTCCAGCAAGTGATCCACCCAGCTGTCCCCTCCCACCTTGTTAGTATCCACAGCTCCTCAAAGGCCCCCTGGAATTTAGACTAAAGCATGATCATACCATTGCATGCCAGCCTGAGCAAAAAAGTGACACCCCATCTCAAAAAAAAAAAAAGGAAAAAGAAGAAGGAAAAAAAAGCTCTGAGTTGGGTCCCTGCCGGCTTTCTGTCAGTTTTGGGCCCATCTATACCAATCTTGATTTACCAGTCTTAATTTCACAGGTGGAAAATAAGGAAAAGACTTTGAACAATGTGTACAATTTAAATAAAAGAATCATCACAATTTTAAGTAGATCTAAAAGAAGAGTTCCTTAGCACACTGCATATTATTCATTCCATGAAGAGAGTTTTTCTAAATGAAAAATATTTAGGACATTCAGGAAAGGAAGAACAAATTAAAGAATGATCGCCACAGCAGAGGCCTCAAGGCTGTTATGCGTGCAAAGCACAGTTCCAGTATAAAAGTCCGCAGGGACGCCATGAGGGCCCCCACTGGAGTGCCTCGGGCTCCTTCCCAGGTAGCAGTTAAGCGGAGCGTGCTGCAGGCCTGCAGAAAGGCTGGGGTTCCTCTTCTTTCAGGGTTCCTTCCTGATGGAACCCTGGGTTTTCAGCAGCTTCCGGGTGCGGCCTGGACTGCAGAGGGCGCCCTGGGCGTGTGTACTTCCACCTCTGCTTACTTCCACCTCGGCAGCACTGGCATCTCCAGGCTGGTTCAGGACGCTTTGGACCTCACCATCTGTAGCATCTGCGTTTTCTTGAGGGTACTGGAGCCGGTCTGTAGTTTCAGCCACTGACTCCTCAACATGGGAGTCTGGAGGCCGTTTTTGGCCCGTCATCTCCGGGAAGGGCTCTCTGCCCGGTTGAGGCGCAGTGGAGCAGCGAGCGCGCAGCAGAGCTCCCGCAGAGCTGATGGCATTGGCAGGAGTGGCGACTCAGCACAGGGAAGTTATCCAGTGCCCAGGCCCAAGCTTGCTCTCTGTTCAAGTCCCGTGGCATGTGGGGCTCTGGACCTGCCTGCCTCCAAGACAGCTCTTCCAAGGTTGATGGATGGAACTCCATAGTCTTAGCCTCCCAAAGCTTGACCAGGTCCAGCCTAGTAGCTAGTATAGGAAAGGAGCAAATGGCTCAGTTCATCCCTGACTGTGGGTTTTTATAGCATTCTGTCTTGTACAGGAAGTCAGATACCAGAATCCAGTCATGTGGGGATTAACACTTATCTACCCTGCTAATTGCTTTTGACGGTGATAGGGTTGTGATGAAAAGTTTATCATTCCAGAAGGCACTGTTGAAACTCCTTGGGTTTCTATTGAATCAGGCTGTAATAGGGTGGGGCAGGATGTGAGAGAATGGGTCCAGTTATTGGCAGTTTTCTTATTTCAAAAAGAAATTGGCAGTTTTGAATATTTCGGTATTTCACAATTTGATAAGATGTCAGATGTACATCTCATATAGATATGCTTTATCAAATTAAGGGAATTTGCAGTTTCTAATTTACTAAGATGACTTTTATATTAACGAAGCAGGGTTGAATTTTTTTAAAGATTTTTTGTATCTACTGAGATTATCATATATTTTTTTTCTGCTGTTAATGCGGAGAATAATAGAGATTGATTTTCAAATGCCAAACCAAAGTTGAGTTCCTGATAAACTCCATTAGATTATGATACATTTTTTAAAAGTATATTACTGGAATCAGAATGTTAACATATAGTTTATGATTTTGCCCTGTGATTTGGGAAAGATATTGGAAGATCAAAAAATTGAAGAGGGGGCACTAGAATGAAGCATTAAATGGTCATGTAAATACTTAAACTTGTTGATATTTAAAAAGGACTTTCTATCTATATACTTTTCCCACTCAGTCAAAGACTTTTCAAATATAGGGAATATGTCTCATTTGCAGCATATTGAGAGTCAAGATTCGCCTGATTCATTCTATTTTTGAAGGCACTCTGAAACAAATTTTAATACAGAGTGAAGTTTTGAGGATTCCAACAGCAGACGAAAAACAGTGAAGTATGTAAGGTGAGCAGAAAGGTACATTTTAATGGCCTGGCTTCCCCCCAAAAAACATTACTGAAATAAACGCTCATGTGGGATTGCTTTGATCAAGAGTGCTGTCCTTAGGAAGTAGCAATGAGAAGAAAGAGGAGAGGGACAGAGATGAGCATATTCAATGCTGTGCTTCCTAGTTGTCCAAGCTTGGTATCAAGCATGACCAGAGGTAACTTTATTATTAAACCAATAAAGTTTAACTGTAAGGCAAACTTCCAAAGAGTTTGTAAAACATTTGTCTTAAAACATTTTTATAATTATCTTAAACAGAATCCCCTACTAATTGTATGAACACTGACTCCACAAACTGGAAACCACTCTGAACACTAATGGTTGTTTGATCTCATGAAACCATCTTCTGAGAGGCCTTATGAATAACTGCTTCTCAGCACAGTCCACTTGGGGGGAAGAAAAGGACAGAATAAATCCACTGTTGTACAGATAACACAATTCTCACAACAGAAGACCCCAGTGTACCAAACAGAAGAGGCAAGGAACACTAGAACTGAGTTGGCATTCATAGGTTTTCATGCATGTAAGTTAGCATGACACCTACAAAGTCAGGCCACATCTCATACATTTGCAGCAGAGCAGGGGGAAGCAGGATCAATTCCTTTCTCTCTTTAAAAACAGAGAGAACACCTTACAATAGTATCTTCTCATCTACTAAGAGACCCTCAGCTCATTCTGGAAGTACTTTTAAGAAACATTTACATATTATTATTTGTCCTGTGACCATGGATATATTGTTATATTGCAAAAACTTGAGATTCAAGTTTATCTTGAGATGGACAAATCTAAATTCAAATGGTTCAACTACAGATTAAGACTCACCATATTAAATGTGATATTACTGGTCAATTTCTTAGGATTTTAGGAAAAGAAAATACTCTCATATAGTATAAGCAGAAAACTATTTATTATGGGATAAAATTCGCTTAAAATATGATAAAAATGTGTAGACACAGATTTTAGACTGAATGTCAGGGGAAAAAAATATGCTAAGGAACTTTACTTCTAGATAGACTCAGAATTCATGGTAGATGGCAAATTTTGTTATGTGTATTTTACCGCAAATAAAATAAATAGAAAATAAAAGACAAGAAGGAAAGAACTGAGTGACTACCACTATCCTGCTTCTCACTAACATCGCAAGTTGTCTTTGAGGACACACCTCTCCCTCAAGCTTTTCTCTGCCTGGAGAACAAGATTGCAGTCTCTGCTCCAGGACTAGCAATGTGGATTGGGGCAATGATAAACTTAGCCAGGGTTCCTCAAAAGAGCTTTCTCTCTACAGGTTAAGGAGTACCTTCTCTTTTTATCACTTAAACCACCCTATCACAGATTGAGTTTCATCTAAGATGTTAGGATTTTATGTTAATAACACCAATTCCATCATCAGTTACAATTTGCTTCTAGAATTAATATCACCACTATGCTTCCTGTGATCTAATTAGCACCACGCACTTGGCCAGAAAAGTATAAAAACACAAAAGCTGGTGTTTCCTGCTGTGAGACTGGATGAAACACTTTTTCCCTTGTGTTCAGGAGCCCTTGGATTACACAATTCCATATTGCTTTCAGATTGGCCAGCCCAGAGGAAACCTTAGCTGGTAATCTAATCTGGGTGTTGCACAGAGAGGCAGCCCTGACGGAGCCAAAGCTGGTGCTGCATTCATAGTCCCTTTAATCCCTAGACCTTTAAAAGGTTTCAAATTCAAATCACCATCATGTCATCTAAGATAACAATTAATTTCTCTTTACAATTAATTGGCATTCAGGGATGTTGTGGTTTGAATGTTTGTCCCTTCTGAAACTCATGTTGAAACTTAATCCTCAGTGTAACAATATTGAGTGGTAGGGCCTTTAAGAAGTAATTGGGTCTTCAGGGCTCTGACCATTTGATGTCCTAATCCATTTATGGTTAACAGTTAATTGGTTAATGGAACAATGGGTTATCAGAGGATTGGGAGTGTGGCTTTATTTTTTTAAAAAATGTAGATTTTGAGACTTCAGAACAGAAAGTGAGGATGAGTAGATGGGAAGCTCCACATCCAAACCACAAAAACACTCTAACTCATCTTTCACCATTTACTTATTTTTTATGACACGGATAACTGACATTTAATTAGTCTAATAATAAGTGCAAAGCAAACACAGCTCTAGTTCCACGTCCCAATAAGATGTAACACCTAAGCTTCTCTATACTGATACTTAGAACTGTCACAATGTGAAAAGATTGATATAATCACAGATAGACTAAATTAATGCCATCATCCAGTTTATGGGTTTTGTTTTCTAACATTTGAGGGCACAGGAAAGTGTAAAAGTCCCAAGTGTATTCTCTACTGCATGTTTTTCATCTCTGCCAAGGATTTTGGTGTAAAGGCTGGTAATCTTTACACCAAATCTTTACACTAAAGTTGTGAAGACACGTAAATCTTTCTCCTGGGATGCCTGCAAGAAGGAATGAGTCTTAGTTGCTGCAGGCCCTGAGATGGGCAGAGATTATGAGAGTCTCCCACATACTTGGTGTTCTGCACTGAATTGTGTTCCCCCAAAATTCATAATAATTTTGATTAACTAATCTCCAAGGTGATGATATTTGGAGATGGGGCCTTCGGGAGACAATTGAGTTTAGATGAGGTCATGAGGGTGGGGTTTCATAATGGGATTTGTGCCCTTGATGAGAAGAGAAAGAGATACCAGGTCCCTCTTCTTCTCTCCCTTTCTTCTCTTGCCCCTCTACCCACTTCTCTCTCTCCTTCTGTGCCATGTGAGAACACAGCTACAACATGGCCATTGGCATGAAAGGAAGAGAGCCCTCACCAGGAGCTGAATCACTGGCACTTTCATCTTGGACTTCCAGATCCTGGGCAAGACTCACCAGGGTAGACTTCTGTAGCTGCCTGGAATTGTCTGATCTGGAGTTGATGCTCTGGAACCCTGTGGTTTTTAACGCAGAAGGCACAAGGCTAGGGATCTTCTTTCAGTCCCCTTTAATATATGTCCACTCTTCATTTTCTGTTTTGTTTTTCAAGTAATGAATTTATTGTTCCAATTAATGTAGCCAGCTCATGGTACAGCATATTAAAGCATAAAGTACAAATCCAAGGAAGGCAATACCTTTTCTACATTATAAAACTTTGACAAATCAATATAGTACTTTTATTATAATAAAAGCATATGTTTGTTGGAGTCATATACTACTTTAGTGATAATTTTTACTCCAAAAATATTCAAGTACTAAACCAAAACATTGGTTTTTAATGGTGGTTTATAGCAGAACAAGTTATTTTATACACATTAATATCATTTAAAACTGAGCAATTTCTCCTTTTAAAGTGAATTTCCTTATGCAGGCTGTTGCAGTTTATGGCAGCAGGGCAACTGTGTGTATATAAGAGGTGGCTCTGCTTTGTTCTGGAGTTCCACCAAAGTCAGGTAGGTGTGAAAAGCTTTAAAAATTCTACCTTAAAATGATTCAATGTCCATGCAAACTGCCAAGTACTTTCTGAAAATTTTTTAAATTTTCACATAAATACTGGAACTCTCAAAATTAGACAATCATTTCAAACAACACTTATTTTAGATGATCCCTTTTATTTAGACACCCTGAACCTCTTTGTTTTTATCCCACGTCACAAAGTCTTATATCAGTCTATTTTTTAAAAATTCTACCTAAGATATGGTTTTAACATAACAGATTGCCAGGTTGGAGAGACCTGGGGTACTTGATGTTGCCTACCAACATTCACTATCATTTCTCTGCAAATGATGCTGCTGCTACCAGAGTTCTTATGCTTCCTCTTTTTGAAGCCAGCAATTTGTCAGTCTTAGCATGTAGTTTAAGTATTATCCATTCCAGTGCTTCCCAGTGTTTATTAGCATTTGAAGATATTGCACTTGTCTTCATGTCTTCGAGGTAACTGTTGAGGCTGATTCTTTTCACAATGATTATGGTTTCTTGGGTCAAAATAGTTTTTATTTTCTGGGTCCTGAAGACTATATTTTGGCTCTTGCTGCAACAGTAAGGGACTTGCAGTTCCCATTCTGTGCAGAGAAGTCTGTGGCTGCGCAACTTGCCAGAGGGATCTATATATCTGTCCACACCATGCTCAGGTTCGCAGGGCTTGGGTATTTGTGCATTGCAGCTGTTGTAACAGTTTCCCATGTGTGGTGAAAGACGTGCTCTGCAGTCCAGATCTTGATGGTGCAGGCAGTCAGCTAGATGTCTGTGAAGCGCAGGAAAAAATGAGGTGAGGAGGCTATACCAGTCCCACCCCATCGAGGGCCCTTCAACCAGCTTCGCTGTGCGCAGGTGCCATCTGCTCCAAGTGAGGCGATCCTCAGCTCTGTTACAATGTAACCTTTAAACCATTTAAAGCATAGATCCGCAACCTTTTTGGCACCAGGGACCAGTTTAGTGGAATACATTTTTTCTACGGATGGAGAGGGGTGCGAGGATGGTTTCGGGATGAAGGTGTTAGAATTCAAATAATCGCTCACGCAATAGATTCTCATGAGGAGAGCGAAAGCTAGTCCTAGTCCTGCGCATGCGTAGTTCACAATAGGGCGCGCACTCCCGTGAGAATTTAATGCCTCTGATCTGACGCTAGGCGGAGCTCAACCAGTAAGGCTCGCTTGCCGGATGCTCACCTCCTGCTTTGGGGCCGGGTTCCTAACCGGTCCGTGGTAGGGGGGAGTGGGGACCCCTGATTTAAAGAACACTGCTAATGCCTGTTTTCTGCCATTATCTGGAGGGCCACAGTCAGTTTCGAAGCAACTCCAGCATATGATCCACCCAGCAGTCCCCTCCCACCCTGTTAGTATCCACAGCTCTTCAAAGGCCCCTGGAATTTAGACTAAAGCCTGATCACGCCACTGCACACCGGCCTAGGCGACCCAGAGAGACCCCCATCTCAAATAATAATAATCAAAAGAAAAAGCAAAAGCTCTGAGCTGGGTCCCTGCACCCTTTTCTGTCTGCTTCAGGCCCATCTTTACCAATCTTGATTTACTAGTTTTCATTCCACAGTTGCAGAATAAGGGAAAGACTTTAATCAATGTGTACAGTTTCAATGGAAGAACCATCACAATTTTGAGTAGGTCGAAAAGAAAAGTTCCTTAGCATTTTGCATATTATTCACTGCATGAAGAGAGTTTTTCTAAATGAAAATGTTTAGGACATTCAGGAGAGGAAGAACAAATTATGGAATGATCTCCACAGCAAAGACTTCAGGCTGTTATGCGTGCAGCACACAGTTCTGGCGCAAAAGTCCCCAAAGACAACATGAGGGTCCCCACTGGGGTGCCTCGGGCTCCTTCCAGGGCAGCAGTTGAAGCAGGTCGTACTGCAAGCCTGCAGAAAGGCAAGGGTTCTTCTCCTTTCTGGGTTCCTTCTTGATGGAATCGTCGGTTTTCGGCAGCTTCCGGGGGCGGTCTGGACTGCAGAGAGCCGTCCTGACTCCACACAGGTGGAGAATAAGGAACAGGCTTTAGTTGTCATGTACAAAGAACTATGAATTCTGAGTTGATCTAAAAGTAAAGCTCCTTAGCATATTCTTTATTACATATAAATCAAAGTTTTATAATTGAGAAAACTTTAAGGCACTTTGGAGAGGAAGAACTATGTACGGAATGATCTCCGTCAGAGCGACTTCTTGCTCCTAGATGGACAGTCCCAAGGAATTTTACAGTAACATAATGACGGTCCCCACTGGGGTGTGAGGAGCTCCTCCCGGGGCATTGGTTGAAGGCAGTGGTGCTGTTGATGCAAGGATACCCCTATAATTGGAGTTTAGCCTGGGAGACCAAGTAGATACTTGCCTTTGAGCCAGAACGAATTCAAGAGCAAGCCAACAGAGTAATGTGAAAGCAAGTTATTAAGGAAACTAAGGAACAAAAAGGAGGCTACCTCATAGTCAGGGTAGCACCAGGCGCAGGGTGGCTAGCTGGCTATTTTATGGCTATTTCTGGATTATATGCTGAACAAGGGGTCGATTATTTCTTCATTTGTCTGGGAAAGGGGCAGGAGCTTGTGGAACCAGGAGTTTCTCCCCCTTACAGAATATAGGAAGTAACTCTTGGGCATTGCAATGGCATTTGTAAACATAACTGTCATTGCTCTGGAGTTAGTGTCCTTTAGAATCCCAATACATGATAATTAGCATATAATGAGCAATGAGGGTAACCAGAGGTTGCTTTTGTAGCTATCTTCCTTCTGGCTGGTTTGGGCTTTTGTTTTTTTTTTTTTTGAGACAGAATTTTGCTCTTGTTACCCAGCCTGGAGTGCAATGGCACCATCCTGGTTCACGACAACTTCTACCTCCCGGGTTCAAGCGATTCTCCTGCCTCAGCCTCCTGAGTAGTTGGGATTACAGGCATACACCACCACGTCCGGCTAATTTTTGTGTTTTTAGTAGAGACAGGTTTTCTCCATGTTGGTCAGGCTGGCCTCGAACTCCCAATCTTGACCTCAGGTGATCCACCCGCCTTGGCCTCCCAAAGTGCAGGGATTACAGGTGTGAGTCACCATACCCAGATTTTTTTTTTTTTTTTTTTTTAAGGAATCATGTCTTATCAAGGGGATATTGTAACCTGTGTCTTGGGGACTAGCCTCCTGTTTGTCTTGCAAAACTAGTCCTGCCAAACTCCTATCTCACTGTGAGCCATAAGCAACAAAAGGTTTGTTCCCCTCTCCCCTTCCTGGGTTGCTCTGTATTTCAGGCCTTGATTGTGAGCAGTTTATGGAGGCATCCTGAGAATGTGTCTGTTGAGCTCTGCAAGCACTGGCATCTCCTGGCTGGTTTGGGACCACTGAACCCTGTCATCAGCAGAATCCATCTTTCCTTAAGGTGACTGGAGCTCCTTTGTGGTTTCAGCCACTGACTCCTGGACATGTAGGTTTTGATGGCCATTGGACCCCTCTTGAGTCTGGGAATAGCTCCATGCCTGCTGGAAACCCAGCACAGCAGCCCACACATACCTGAGTTTACATCCTCACAGAGCTAAGGGCATTGGAAGGAGTGTTGGGTCAACACAGCAAGTGATCTAGTGCCCAGGCCCAGGTTTGTTCTTGGTCCTGACCTGGTGGCATGTGACATGCACTCTGGACCTGCCTACCTCCAGGACTGCTCTTCCAAGGTTGATGGACAGAACTCCATGGGTTCAGTCTTGTGATAAGGCCAGCCATATAGTTGAGCTAGGAAAAGAGGTAAATAACACTGGCTAGTACTGAGTGTGTTTTTATCATATGTTTTGTCTTGTATATAAACCAGAAACCAGCTATTCCAATAAGCAGGGGATTAACACTAATTTGCCTTGCAAATTGGTTCAGAACCTGACTGAATTATGGTGAAAATTGTATCGTTCTGGAAGATACTCTGAAAAGACTGCTGGGTTGCTGTGATTGAATCAGCCAAGGAAAGAAAGCAGTAACTGGACCATTACTGACTGTCCATTCACTATAGAAAGTGTGTCCTTATTGCTGGGCATCCTAGACAATTACACCTACTATGTCTCCTTCTTCTGACATATTTTAGAGGCATTGAGCAGTTGTAGATAGGAGACTCAATGAGGTTAGATCATAGTCCAAGATCAGAAAGCTAATTCTGCTAGAATCTGGATTCAGAATCCAGGTCCTGCAGCATGCCAATCACATACAGTAATGAATAAAATATTAGTCTAGGCTAATTAGTCTAGGTTGTGAAAAGGAGCATCCCAGGACTTTCTTAAATCCATACATTTTCTTTTTTTGTCTAAACTCATCTAACTCCATGAAAGGGAGACTTTAAGGTGCTATGATTTTTATACCTAAGGAGAAAATATGTTGAATTGATGTAACATTTTCAACAGTGTTTTGTGTAGACCTTGATCCTGTTTTATGTAATTAGGAGCATTCTGTCAGTTATTCCTCTTTATCTCTTTTCCTATCTACTGAGATTCTTCTTATTAGTAAGTATTTTACTTCTAGCTATTTTATTTTATATCTATTGTGTGTTTTGTAGCAATCAGTCTTCAGCAAAATTATGCATTCAAAATGCATAACCTAATTTTATGGAGTATTGCCAGATTGTTCTTTAAATGAATGAAACATTTGTCCTCCAAAAATAGTCCATGAGAATTACCGTACACATTTATTCTCTATGGATATTAGGATTGACCCAACCATTTAATATTTGCTGCGTGTTTCTGAAGGCAGAGGCCTGTGGTGGGTCAGCAGCTGTCTGATTCAGTATTTACTGATTTCTGACGATATCTTCTTTTAGGGAGCCAATTTGCAGTGTGGTTCAGAAAAATCATTCCCTGACATTCAGTCTAAAATTTGTGTCTACACTTTTCTGTCAGATTTTTTTTTTCTTTTCTTTTCTTTTTTTTGAGACAATGTCTTGCTGTATCACCCAGGCTGGAGTGCAGTGGTGCAATCTCGGCTCACTTTAACCTCTGCTTCCCAAGTTCAAGCTTTTCTCCTGCCTCAGCCTCTCAAGTAGCTGGAATTACAGGTGCCTGCCATCATGCCCAGCTAATTTTTTCTTTAAAAATTATAAGAAAGTGGAGACGGGGTTTCACCATGTTGGCCAGGCTGGTCACAAACTCATGACCTCAAGCAATCCGCCTGCCTTGGCCTCCCAAAGTGCTCGAATTACAGGCATGAACCACCACAGCTGGCCTCTATCAGATTTTTTTTTTTTTTTTTTTTTTGAGACGGAGTCTCGCTCTGTCGCCCAGGCTGGAGTGCAGTGGCCAGATCTCAGCTCACTGCAAGCTCCGCCTCCCAGGTTTACGCCATTCTCCTGCCTCAGCCTCCCAAGTAGCTGGGACTACAGACGCCGCCACCTCGCCCAGCTAGTTTTTTTTTGTATTTTTTAGTGGAGACGGGGTTTCACCGTGTTAGCCAGGATGGTCTCGATCTCCTGACCTCGTGATCCGCCCGTCTTGGCCTCCCAAAGTGCTGGGATTACAGGCTTGAGCCACCGCGCCGGGCCTTTTTTTTTTTTTTTTTTTGAGATGGAGTCTCGCTCTTGTTGCCCAGGCTGAAGTGTGGTGGTGCAATATCAGCTCACTGCAACCTCCGCCTCCTGGGTTCAAGCGATTCTCCTGCCTCAGCTTCCTGAGTAGCTGGGATGACAGGCACATGCCACCACATCCAGCTACTTTTGTATTTTTAGTAGAGATGCGGTTTCACCATGTTGGTTAGGCTGGTCTCGAGATCCAGACCTCATTCACCTGCCTCGGCCTCCCAAACTGCTGGGATTACAGGCGTGAGCCACTGCGCTTGTCCTAGATTTTAATGACCTTTATACCATAATAAATCTTTTTATGCTTATACTATTTGAGAGTGTTTTGTTTCTTTTCCTAAAAACCATAAAAGAAATACAACAGTAACATCACATTTAATATGGTTAGTCTGAATCCATAGTTGAACTACTGGAATTTAGATTAGTCCCTCTAAAGATAAAGCCAAATCTCAAGTTTATACACTGTAGTAATCTATCCAAGATGATGGGACAAATGTGTAGATGTTTCTTAAAAGTACCTCGTGAATGAACTGAGGGTCTCTCATAAGATAACAAGATATTATTGTAAGGTGTTCTCTCTTTCTTTGAAAAGAGAAAGGAATTCATCATGCTTCCCCTTGCCCTGCTGAAAATGTAAGCAATGTGGCCTAACTTTGTAGTTGTCAGGCTATCTTACAAGCATGTAAATATGTGAATGCCAACTCAATACTAGTGTGCCCTCTCTCTTCTGTTTGGTACACAGCAGTCTTTTGTTGTGAGAATTGTGTTATTTCACCAAGAGTGGATATATTCTGTTCTTTTCTTCCTCCTAAGTGGACTATGCCGAGAAGCAGTTATTCTTAAGGCCTCTCAGAAGATGGTTTCATCAGATCAGACAACCATTGTTGTTCAGAGCAGCTTCAAATTTGTGGAGTCAATGTTCATACAGCTAGTAGGGGATTCTCTTTGAGAGAATTAAAAAAATGTTTTAGGATAAATGTTTTACAAAGTCTTTGGAAGTTTAACTTCCAGTTACACTTTATTGGTTTAATAATAAAGTCACCTCTGGTCATGCTTAATACCAAGCTTGGACAACTAGGAAGCACAGCATTGAATATGCTCATCCCTGCCCCTCTCCTCTTTCTTCTCACTCCCACTTTCTAAGGACAGCACTCTTGAATAAAGCAATCTCACACAAGTGTTTATTTCGGTGATGTTTCTTGGGGGAAGACAGGCCTTTAAAATATGCCTCTCTGCTCACCTCATGTACCTCACTGTTTCTCTCCTGCTGTTGGAATCCTCAAAAATTCACTCTGTATTAAAATTTATTTCAGAGTACCTTTTTAAATATCAACAAGTTAAGTTTTTTATGCCCATTTCATGCATTATGCTAGCGCCCCCTCCTCAATTTTTCCATCAGCCAATATATTTCCCAATCACAGGGCAAAATTATAAACAATATGTTAGAATTCTGAATATAGTAATATACTTTTAATAAATGCATCATAATCTAATTGAGTTTATTGGTAGTTCAACATTGGTTTGGAATTTGAAAATCAATCTCTAATCTCCACATTAACATCAGAAAAAATAAATGATTATCTCAGTCAGTAGATACAAAAAAATATTTTTAAAATCAACCCTGCTGCATTAGTAATATAAAAGTCATCTTAGCAAATTAGAAACAGTGAATTCTCTTAATTTGATAAAACTAACCTATTAGAGATGCACACCTCACATCTCACTGAATTGTGAAATATTGAAATATTGAAAACTGCCAATTTCTTATTGATATAAGAAACTGCCAATAACTGGACCCATTCTCTCACCCCCCTGCCCCACCCTATTACTGCCTGATCCAATAAAAACCCAAGGACTTCCCAGAATGATAAAATTTTTACCATAATCTTATCACAGTCTGAAGCAATTAGCATGGTAAATAAGTGTTAATCCCCACAAGATTGAATTTTGGTATACGACTTCCTATACAAGACAGAATGCTATAAAAGCCCACAGTCAGCGATGGACTGAGCCATTTGCTCTTTTCCTAGACCAGCTACGGCTGGGCCTGGTCAAGCCTTGGAAGGCTGCGGCTATGGAGTTCCATCCATCAACCTTGGAAGAGCTCTCTTGGAGGCAGACAGGTCCAGAGTCCCACATGCCACGGGACCTGAACCGAGAGCAAGCTTGGGCCTGGGCACTGGATAACTTCCCTGTGCTGAGTCGCCATTCCTGCCAATGCCATCAGCTCTACCGGAGCTCCACTGCTGGCTGGCTGCTGCACTGCGCCTCCACCGGGCACGGAGCCCTTCCCAGAGATGAGAGGGGCCAAAAACGGCCTCGAGACTCCCATGTCGAGGAATCAATGGCTGAAACCAAAGACGGGCTTCAGTCACCTCAAGAAGACGCAAATGCTACCTACGGAGAGGTCCAAAGAGGTCTGATGAAGCCTGGAGATGCCAGCGCCTGCGGAGGTGGAAGGACGCAAGCCCATGGCGACCTCTGCAGTCCAGGCCGCCCCCGGAAGCTGCTGAAAACCCACGATTCCATCAGGAAGGAACACGGAAAGGAGAGGAACCCCAGCCTTTCAGCAAGCCTGCGGTACGACCTGCTTCAACGAACATTGCCCTGGAAGGAGCCCGAGGCACCCCAGTGGGGACCCTCATTCCGCCCCTGCGGACTTTTTACGCTGGAACTGTGCCCTGCACGCACAAGAACCTTGAGGTCTCTGCTGTGGAGATCATTCCTGAATTTGTTCTTCCCCTCCTGAACCTCCTAAACATTTTTCATTTAGAGAAACTCTCTTCATGGAATGAATAATATGCAATGTGCTAAGGAACTCACTGTTCCTGATGTAGTCACAATTGTGATATTTCTTCCATTGAAACTGTACACATTAATTAAATCCTTTCCCTGTTCTCCACCCGTGGAATTGATTTTGAGCTGGTAAATCAAGATAGGTATAGATGGGCCTGAAGCAGACAGAAAGGGGGCAGGAACCCAGCTCAGAGTTTTCTTTTTTTTTTTTTTTTTTTGAGCTGGGGTCTCACTAGTCTTCCTAGGTAGCCCAGGCTGGCGTTCAGTGGCGTGATCATGCTTTAGTTTAAATTCCAGGGGGCCTTTGAGGAGCTGTGGATACTAGCAGGGTGGGAGGGGATGGCTAGGTGGATCACTTGCTGGAGTTGCTTCAAGACTGACCGTGGCCCTCCGGATGAAGGTAAGGAATAGACATTAACAGTGTTCTTGAAATCAGCAGTCCCCAACATTTTTGGCACAAGGGACTGGTTTTGTAGAAGACAATTTTTCCATGGATGGGGGGTTGGTAGACAGGGATAGTTTGGGGATGAAGCTGCCCTACCTCAGATAATCAGGCGTCAGATTCTCAGGAGGAACGCACAAGGTAGATCCCTTGCATGTGCAGTTTACAATAGGCTTCTTGCACCTATGAGAATTTAATGTCTCTGCCGATCTAACAAGAAGTGGAGCTCAGGTGGTAACGCTGGGCTGCTGGCCACTCCCCTCCTGTTGTGCCACAGGAGTCCTAATGCTAACGGTGGAGAGTATCCAGGTTCTTGGCGTCTTGAACAAAGAATTGGACAAAACACACAAGCAAAGCAAGGACGGAATGAAGGAATTTATTGAAAACAAATGTACATTCCACAGTGTGATTGGGCCTGAGCATAGGGGCTCAAAGGCCCTGTTACAGAGTTTTTTGTGAGTTTAAATACCCTCTATTTGGGGTATGCCCTATGTAAATGAAGAGGATGAAGTAAAGTTACAAAGTCATTTGCTCAGTGTATGCCCTATGGAGAGGATATTTCCTGTTATAGCTGAAGTGTGAATGGGCTTTATGTTCCTGGCTCCCAGACCCAATTTTCTGCCTCACTAACAGGCCAGGGTCCAGTACAGGCGTGCTGTCTGGGGAGTTGGGGACTCCTCCTTTAAATAGTTTAAAGTTTACATTGTAATCAGGGTGGGAGAGAGGGTTGGGATGTCCTTCACATGAGGCCGATGGCACCTGCATACTGCGAAGTTGGTTGGGGTGCTGGGGGTGCAGTGGGGCAGGTGTAGCCTCTTTGCCTCATTTTCCCCTGCACTGCCCAGACATCTCCTGGACTGCCTGCACCATCAAGATCTGGACTTCAGAGCAATCTTTGACCACCTGTGGGAAATCGTTACAACAGTTGCAATGCACAAATACCCAAAAGCCCTATGAACCAGAGCATGGTGTGGGTTGATGTGTTGGACAGACCTATAGATCCCAATGAAGAGTTGCACAGTCACAGACTTCTCTGCACAGAGTGGGAACTACAAGTCTCTTATTGGTACAGCAAGAAACAAAACATATGTGCTAGAATATTCTGTAGTTAATCCTATAGAGAAAGCAATGGAACTTAAATCTACTAATATTTCACTTAATATATGGTTACAGTAGATGAGAGACTTATATACAAACCACATCCTCAGGACACAGAAAAAAATTATTTTGACTCAAGAAGCCATAATCACTGAAAGGAGGCAGCCTCAACAGTTACCTTGAAGAACTGATGGCAAGAACGATATTTTCAAATGCTAACAAAGGCCGGGAAGCACTGGAATGGGTCATACATAAAATACATGTTAAATAATGAATTGATGGCTTCCACAAAAGGAGGCATAAGAACTCCGGTGGTGGCTGCCACAGCCTTTGTAGTGAATTGATAATGAATGCATATAGACAAGTACCCCACATCTCTCCAAGCTAGCAATATATTTATTTTAAAACTATAAACATATTTTAAGTAGAATTTTTTAAAAAGGAGGCTGATATAAGACAGTGACTTTAGATCAAAACAAAGAGATGCATGGTGTCTAAATAAAAGGGATCATCTGAAATTAGTGTTGTTTGAAATGACTGTCTAATAGTGGAATTCCAGTATTTATGAAACATTTAACAAATTTTTTGAAAGAAATTCTTCTTCTTAAGGTTTATTTTAAATTCAGGGTACATATGCAGGTTTGTGATTTCGGTAAACTTGTATCATAAGAGTTTGTTGTACACATTATTTTATCATCCAGGTATGAAGCCTGGTGCCCATTATTATTTTTCCTGATACTCTCCCTCCTTCCATCATCCACCTTCAATAGGCTCCAGTGTCTGTTGTTCCCCTCTTTGTGTCCATCAGCTCCAGCTTATAAGTGAGAACATGTGGTATTTGCTTTTCTATTCCTGCATTGGTTTGCTAAGAAAAAATGGCCCCCAGCTCCATCTATGTTCCTGCAAAAGACATGATCTTTTTCTTTTTTATGGCTCCATAGTATACCATGGTGTTTATGTACCACATTTTCTTTATCCAGTCTACCATTAAACAACATTTAGGTTGATTCCATGTCTTTGCTATTGTGAATAGTACACATGCATGTATGGTCTTTATGGCAGAACAATTTATATTCCTTTGGTACATACCCAGTAATGGGATTGCTGGGTCAAATGGTATTTCTGTTATTTGGTCTTTGAGGAATTGCCATGCTGTTTTCCACAAACAGGTTGAACTAATTTACACTCTCACCAATAGTGTATAAGCAAAATTTTAATTTTTTTTTTTAAGTACTTGGAAGTTTGCATTGACATTGAATCAACTTAAGGTAGAATTTTAAAGTTTTTCACACTTTGGAACCCCGCCTGGCTTTCATCCAACCCCGGAACAAAGCAGAGCCATCTCTTATATACAAACAATTGCCCTGCTGCTGTAAACTTCAAAAACTTGCATGAGGAAATTCAATTTAAAAAGAGAACTTGTATAGCTTTCAAACATATTAATTTGGTTAATAATAATAACTTGCTCTGCAAGTTATTTTAAACAATCATTAAAAACCAGTGTTTGCCGGGTGTGGTGGCTCACGCCTGTAATCCCAGTGCTTTGGGAGGCCAAAGTGGGCAGATCACGAGGTCAGGAGTTTGAGACCAGCCTGGCCAACGTAGTGAAATCCTGTCTCTACTAAAGATACAAAAAAATTAGCCGGGTGTAGTGGCGGGCACCTGTAATCCCAGCTACTTGAGAGGCTGGGGCAGAAGAATCATTTGAACTTAGGAGGCGGAGGTTACAGTGAGCCGAGATCACACCATTTCACTTCAGCCTGGTCTACAGTGCGAGACTCCGTCTCAAAAACAAAACAAAACCAGCCAACCAGTGTTTTGGTTTACTAATTAAGTATATTTGGAGTGAAAATTATCACTAAAATAATATATGACTCCAAAAAATATATGCTTTTATTGTAATAAAATGTACTATATTGATTTGCAAAGTTTTGCAACCTAGTAAAGGTAAAGGTTGCAAAAGGTCCTCGGATTTGCAATTTGTGTTTTGATATGCTGTACCATGGACTGGTTATGTTAACCGGAAAAATAAATTTGTTACTTGAAAATCCAAACCAAACAAAAAGTGGAGGCAGATTAAAGAGGACCAGAGGAAGATTCATAGCCTTGTGCCTTCTGAGTTGGCAACCACCGGGTTCTAGGGCATTAACTCCAGATCAGACAATTCCAGGCAGCTACAGAAGTCTCCTCTGGTGAGTATTGCCCACAATCTGGAAGTCCAAGATCAAAACACCAGTGATTCAGCTCTTGGTGAGGACTCTCTTTCTGTCATGCCAATGACCATGTTGTATCTCTGTTCTTACATGGCACAGAGGGAGATAAAGAGAGAGAAAGGGGAGAAAGGGAGAGAGGGAGAAGGGGAGAGAACAAGAAGTACATGGTATCTCTTCCTTTTCTCGGAAGGCCACCAATCCCATTATGAAAGCCCCAACCTCATAACTTCATCTTAATGTACTTGTCTCCCAAAGGCTCCATGTCTAAATACCATCACCTTGTGGAATCAAAATCATCATGAATTTTGGGGGACACAGTTCAGTCCAGAGCACCAAGTCTATGTGATGCTGTCATAATCTCTGCCCATCTCAGGGCCTGCATCAACTAAGACTCATTTCTTTCTTCAGGCATTTCAGAAGACAGAGATTTTTTAAAAAGGTGCAGCAGAGAATACAATGCATTGATTAACTAATTAATTAATTAATTCTGAGACAGCATCTCACTCCAGCACCCTGGGTTATTTGGGTTACTTCAGTGCCCCTCTGGCAGGCGGTATTGTTTCACATTCATTGCTTGCCTGTATGGGGGCAAGTATACAGGCATCCATTGGGCCAATCCTCTTTTTGTAGCTTGATTACTTTCCAGACTCGGACCTTATTCTTATTCAGCTCATTGAGGTCCACTAATGCTTAACTCATAGCACAGATTTTATTTCACATTAATGGATTCAAAAGTGTGACCAATACCCAATGTCACAATGCTTTTTTAATTGGAAATGAACCAGACATTCAATGGTATCTGAAATAATTTTAATAGTTTAAGTGAAATTAAAAGTTCACCTACAAGCATTGATTCCATTTATATTTATCAATTTATTCATCTGTAACACTTTATCTAGATTTGTTTTTAGAACTAAGACATTAGACAACACTAACTATCGCTCCAAGTTATTTTTTTGTTAACCATTTGCATAGCCTGTGAATATCAGGTGTTCGCCTGCACAAAAATCTTAAACACATGGGCATTTTTTTCTGATAATTCAGAAAAATTAATTTTTCTTATGGAACCGATGATATTAAATTAGTCTTATTTATCAAAAAAGTCATTCAAAGAAAGATTATTCTGTTTTTGGTTGAGTTTATGATCTTATAACCTTCATGTAAAATTCTGGCATGTTAAAACATTTAGCAAAGGCAAATATAAAACTCATCTAATTAGTAAACCCAGACAAAAATGTATGCTTACATTCCAAAGACATTTCTATTTTTATTTTGTGAATAATTTTAAAGCAAACTTATTATTAAAGATTACTAAATTCACACAAATTTGAAAAGCATTTGGACTTTCTTACTAAATTTACGAGCACTCATTTACTTATAAGCCAATATGGTGCACCCCCTCATTATTATTTTGAAGAAAAAGAGTGGCCTGGCCCTCCAGATCTTTCTTTTCTGGAAGACACTAGGCGAAAAGCCCCAGTGACTGTTCGAGCAGCACCTTTAGCAACCACTCTTAGTTCTATTCAGGCAGGAATTCAACAAGTTAGATGAGAGGGTGATTTAGAGTCTTGGCAGTTCCCTGTTAGAATACACCCCCCAGATCAACAGGGAAATATTATAGCTACATTTGAGCCTTTTCCTTTTAAATTACTCAAATAATTTAAACAAGCTATAAATCAGTATGGACCAGGTTCTCCTTTTGTAACGGGACTGTTAAAGAATGTTGCTGTTTCCAGTCGGATGATTCCTACTGACTGGAGCACTCTTACTCGAGCTTGTCTAACTCCTGCTCAGTTCTTACAATTTAAAACTTGGTGGGCAGATGAAGCTTCCATTCAGCTGCTCACAATGCCCAGGCCTAACCTCAAATTAATATAACTGCAGACCAACTTTTGGGGGTTGGTATCTAAACCAGATACACAAGTGGTCATGCAGGATGGTGCCATAGCACAGTTTAGAGGAGTGTGCATTAAAGCTTGGGAAAAAATCACTTCATGTGGAGAACAATACCCTTCCTTTAGTGCTATAAAACAGGGACAAAAAGAACCATACGTGGATTTTATAGCTCAGTTACAGGAGTCTCTTAAAAAGGTGATTGCAGATTCGGCTGCTCACGATATAGGGCTGCAGTTATTAGCTTTGGACAATGCTAATCCCAATTGCCAGGCTGCTCTGTGACCTCTCTGAGGAAAGCGGGACAACCAGTCACAATGAGTAATTCAATGGTAGCTATGATGGCAGTGATCACCACTGCCATGAGTATTCCTTCAACAACGACTGACACAGAGAACAACTATACTTATTGGGCATATTTATCAATCTTGGCTGGCAATAATGCCTAGATGTAATCACTCTATGACACAGTTACACATGCTTTCTGATCTCAGTATTTACCATAATAAATCTGCTCCTATAATTGAGGCATACCACCCTCAAAAACCTATTTGTAAATAGGATTGGACCCAGTTAGAAATAATGAACATACTTGTTTAGGAAGATTGCATTGCAGAACTGGCAGAGGTGCTGCACAATGATTCCTATGGAATCATTATTAATTGGTCCCTTAAGAGGAAGTTTAGCTTGAATTGTACCTCTCAGTATGCATGCCATGGCCACACTACATTCAGATGATCTGAACAAAATGGTCAGATGGTAGAAATGATAAGAAATACAGCAAGAGTTCCTGTTATCTGGAACCATGGCGGTATAGTGGCACCTCAACCTCAAATGATATGGCCCGCTGTAGGAGCTAAACACAAGGATTTGTGGAAATTATTAATAGTTCTTAATAAGATCAAAATTTGGGAATGAATAAAAAAGCATCTAGAAGGACACTCTACAAACTTGTCTTTGGATATTGCAAAATTAAAGAACAAATATTTCAAGCATCCCAGGCACACCTGACCTTAATGCCAGGAACTGGAGTGCTTGAAGGAGCTGCAGACAACTTGGCAGCTAATAACCCATTAAAATGAACAAAAACACTTGGAAGCTCTGTGATTTCAATGATTGTGCTTTTAATCTGTGTTGTTTGTCTTTGTATAGTTTGCAGATGCTAATCCTGACTCCTGCGAGAAGTAGCTCACCGTGACAAAGCGGCCTTTGCTTTTACTGCTTTAAAAATCAAAGAAGGGGGACATGTTGGGAACAAGCTCTCCAAAATCTGGCCATAAACTGGCCCCAAAACTGGCCATAAACAAAATCTCTGCAGCACTGTGACATGTTCTTGATGGCCATAACGCCCACGCTGGAAGGTTGTGGGTTTACCGGAATGGGGTCTAGGAACTCCTGGCCTGCCCAGGGCAGAAAACCACTTAAAGGCATTCTTAAGCCACAAACAGTAGCATGAGCAATCTGTGCCTTAAGGACATGCTCCTGCTGCAGTTAACTAGCCCAACCTATTCCTTTAATTCGGCCTATCCCTTCATTTCCCAAAAGGGATACTTTTAGTTAATTTAACATCTATAGAAACAATGCTAATGACTGGCTTGCTGTTAATAAAAACATGAGTAAATCTCTGTTTGGGGCTCTCAGCTCTGAAGGCTGTGAGACCCCTGATTTCCCACTTCACACCTCTGTATTGCTGTGTGTGTGTCTTTAATTCCTCTAGCGCTGCTGGGTTAGAGTCTGCCCAACCGATCTGGTCTCAGCAATGAACAAAATCTGAGGCACCAAAATGATAAATCAGAAAGGGGCATCTGTGGAGGGAATCATGTGACAATCAACAATGTCCATATAGGGTGAAATTGCCTGACTGTTCAACAATTGTGGGCCGCTCTATTTTCACCCTTTCAATGATTAAATGTTAAATCACCTGACAATACCAAATGTTAGAGAGTAAGTATATGAAACTTCAGAGTAGCTTATATAATGTAAGTGGTAACACGTATTGGTACTATCACTTTGAAAAACAATCTGTTGTCTTATGAAGCTGCAAGTCACATATCTCAAAACCTACCAATTCAATTTCAGAGTACACTCCCAAGAAAAAGTCTTGCACATACATATACACTAGGAAATATGTAAAAGGATATTAATGTCTGTGCTGTTCACAGTAAGAAAAATCTGGTGGGGAGGGAGGATCCAAAGATTTTCATTGAGGTTTTAATTTCCATTTGCCTGATGATTAGTAATAAAGAACATTTTTTATATATGTTGGCTATCTGTATGTCTTCTTTTAAGAAATTTCTTTTCAATACAGTAACTGAACTGATTGCAGAAAAGTTTGCTGGGTGGCTTTGGAACAACCCAGTTCCCCTACTTTCTTGCTTGTAGTCCTCAAGAATATCTGTAGAATGTGTGGGAGTGCAACATCCTAAAATAAGGAGAAAGCAGCTGGAACAGCCTGGGTTCTATTCCTGTCTCCACCTAGCACAAGATGTCCTTCAACCCTTTAGCTTAGCGTGTCAAGTGAACCTGGGGTAGAAAACCCAAGGTGAACTGCTTACTGGGGTCCCTCAGCTGTGGTGCAAGAAGAGCATGTGCAGTTAAGACTCCATCTACCCTAGGAAGAAGCTTTCTGAGTTACAAGGGACCAACACACAATGAACCCTAGTCTTGCTATCCCTTGCTGCCTGTCTATAAGTACAAATTTGCTTCATATAACTTGCATATGAATATCTTATGTATCAGTTGATTCAGAGAAGTTGGTAAGCAGTGCACAGTTAACCTGCTTCACACTTACAATTTTCTGATCTTTCACAAATTACTGGGCATTGGTCTTACATCACTGCTCTTTTTGAACCCCAGGATATGGTAGATACAACCATTCAGTTTATATATTTATTTATTTTTGGGATGGAGTCTTGCTCTGTCGCCCAGGCTGGAATGCAGTGGCATGATCTTGGCTCACTGCAACCTCTGCCTCCCGGGTTGAAGCAATTCTCCTGCCTCAGCCTCCCGAGTAGCTGAGACTACAGGCACGTGCCACCACACCTGGCTACTTTTTGTATTTTTAGTAGAGACGGGGTTTCAACATGTTAGCCAGGCTGGTCTCAGACTCTTGACCTGGTTCACGCCTGTAATCCCAACACTTTGGGAATTAATCTTTAGAACTGGGCCATTTTCTCTAACCACCACCAACCTCCCTCCCGAATAATCCTTTGAGCTTCCCTCCCATCACCCTTCATCGCAAACACCACACCCACACCCTACCTTCAGCCAGTATCCATCCCACACACTCTAGCTCAAAGATACAGACATACGTCTTTCCCACAGCCCTGGCTCTCGGTCTCTTCTGTACTACTACCAGAACGTTTGGGGTCAGAAATCAGATATCTACACTTCCCCGTCTCCCAAAAGAGCTTCCCTCCTTAGGCGTCCAGAAGTCTCTTGCATTTTCCACTGCTAATTCCATCTGTCTTCACTAGACTCACTTCCGACAACTTGCTCCAGGAGGGGACTACGTGGACACTGAAGGCGACTTGGGTGGTTCCTCTTCTGATGCAGTTAGCTCTCAGTTAGCTGACCGGCCAGTTCTCCTGGATCTCTCCGGGCTGGACCGCCTCCTAAGCAGCAGGAGCATAAAAGGCGGCGGGCCCCGCAAGCTTGATCTTCTGAATCCCCTTGTCGCTGTAAACTTCCGCTGGAAGAAGCGATGCACTGGCAATGCCGTGTGAGGGGGGCTTTTGGCTCCAGAGAGACAGCGTGAGAGCCCCAGTGGGAACCACTCGGAGACCCAGAAGATCAAATTCGCGGGGCAGCGCGTTACCTTCCAACACCCGCAGGGCCACAGCTCAGAACCAGGATCAGCGGTACTAGAGTTTCCCCACGGGACAGGAGCGCGTTCTTTGAATTCCACCAGTGCGGCGTGCACAGCCTTCGGACCAAGAGTCCACGCCTGCCACCCAGGAGTAACCTCAGGCGCAGGCAGCCTCCTTGGAAGAGCCGGGTTACTGCGCTCCGCGGCCGCCACAAGCGCCAGGATCGGCCCGCTTCGAAAACTGGTCGCGGAGCAGAGAGGTCTGAAGATGGGGACCTCTCGGAGCGTCGTCGCCCTGCTACTGAGCCTTGGCGGCCACCGGGCTCAGTCTGGAGGCCTCCTTGTGGCAGCATAGGCCGCCTGTCCGCCAAGAAGACCGTAGCCTGCCCTGGGCGCTCAGAAGCCAGGAGATGTCCAAGGAGGCCCTTGGGTTCCTGATCCTCTGCCCAAGAACTGGGTTTCCGTAATGCCTCTGTTCTGTTCCCATGCCACTCAAGAGGCTGTGGCTGAGCAGCACTTCGGATACATTGTCCTCTTTAGTCTGTTTTCGGGAAAAAATCCAACGCCAAGGCAAAAGTCTGCATCGCGTGTGTTTCTGGCCTAGCTTTTGGAGATGGATGGACCAATGCAAGGGCTGGTCTGAGTGGTGGTCCCTGTGCTGTCCCAAACCACGCCAACGAGAACACTCTCAGGCTTTCTGGCCAGGGAGCAGGGAAGGAACCAAGGAACAGACTTGCCCCTTCCTGCACCTTCCTACAAACACACTGCACAGTCTAGGCTTCCTGTTTACCTGGAGCACCAGGTCCATCCCAGAAAACTTACCATCCTTCTCCTCCTCCTCCTTCTCTTCCTTCTCCCCCTCCTTCTCAGACTCTCCTCACATCCCCTGTGCATCTGAAGCCTGCACACAGAGAAAGCAGCCCTTTGTCCCCACCTCCCCCTTCCCACTTCCAGCCATAGAATGTACTTAGTGCCCCCCAGCCCTGTCAGGATGTGCTTTATTCCGACCCTTATTCCAACTGGGGAGACCTTACAGGCGCCTTTCCTCCCTAGTTCAAAGGGACCTTGAGTCTACTGGAGCCAGGGAGCCCACACCCTGGATACCTCCATGGACTTCACAACATACACAGCCCCTGGTGGGGCAAAAGACCATTCCTTGGGGCAAGAAACTTCTGTGGTGGCTTGTAGGCTCCTGTTTCTTTTCTGGGACCTCTTTACCCAGTTCTATGCTTTTCTCTTCTCTACTGGGAATGAGGAAAGAAAAAGACCCTCCCACATGTTTTATATTGTTTTATACTCAGTACCTGTTTTAAGAAAAAAACAAGGAAGTAAAACCAAAGACATACAGCCCAGCGCCAGCCCCGAAAGCAGGCCTGGGTCTGCCTGGCCTAAACCCAGTACTTAAAAATCAACTCATAACTTGGAAACCGATGTTATTCATAGATTCCAAACACTGTGTAGAAGAACAATGTGAAACTCCCCGCCCTGTTCTGTTTCTCTTTGACCATCGGTGCATGCAGCTCCTGTCATGTACCCCCTGCTTGGTCAAATCAATCACGACCCTTTCATGTGAAATCTTTAGTGTTGTGAGCCCTTAAAAGAGACAGAAATTGTGCACTTGAGTAGCTCGGATTTTAAGGCAGTAGCTTGCTGATGCTCCCAGCTGAATAAAGCCCTTCTTTCTACAACTTGGTGTCTGAGAGGTTTTGTCTGCGGCTTGTCCTGCTACAGGAAGATTTCAACCCTCCCTTCCCTCCCTCTGCCCACTGTCACAGTACACACACACACACACACACACACACACACACACACAGGGACACATCCACCTAGGGCTGTCGCCATGTTGCCATTGCCCTCCTCTGTCCTGCCTGGAGTCTTCTGTTGTCTCCATGTGTAGCTGAAGGTGGATGTTGTTGCTTATCCACCTTCACTGCCCTGTGCTCACCACCTAAAGAGCCAAAGTAGTAAAATGGGATTGATTTTTGTCCTCTGGTGGACAAGTAGCTGTCCTGATTTCTGCCTCACGCTCCAAGGGAAGTGCTTGAATGCTTTTTTCAGCTTGGGTAACCTGTTGATCCATCAGTATGGCCTATCACAGATAGGACCAGATTACTTACCTGTTTTCTGGAGACAGTCATATGCCACCCTGGAAGTCCCTCACTGCTCTTCCTGGTCTTCTTTTCTCAGCCAGGAGATAGAGGAAGAACATCCGTGTAGTTAAGAAATCAGTAACCACCTGAGTTTCCTCACTTCCGCATCACTGCCCAAGCCATGTCAGTTAGGCATCTCATGAGTCATCCAATGTGTCCTGGACAAGACCACTGTAATAGCCCTTGAAGCCCAGAAATGGTAAGGGCCCCTGCTGAAAGCCCCTGGCCCAGTATTCCCTGGCATAATTTGGAATCCAGTTTCCCATTAACTGTTGCCAACTTTGAAATGCAAAGGCATCAGCACAGGTGCTGTGCTTTCTAAAGTTCTAGCAGACACAGGGTCAAAATCTGTAAAATAGTAAAAGACATTTGTTCAGAGCCAAATATGAGTATCCAATGGCCCATAAAATAGCCCTCAGGAGATCCTGAAAACATCTGCTTTAGGTGGTCAGGGCACAACTTAGTTTATATATATTTTAGGAAGATGTGAGATCGATGCATGAAAGATGTACATTGGTTCAGTCCAGAAACACAGGATAACTGGAAGCAAGATCTTCCAAGTCCAAGGCAGATTCAAAGATTTTCTTATTGGCAATTTAGTTAAACAATTATTATCACTAGAAAGGAGTGTCTGGGTCACCATAAGGTGTTGTGGAGACCAAGGTTTTCCCATGCAGATGAAGCCCTCCAGGTAGCAGTCTTCAGAGAGCTAGATAGTAAACGTTTCTCACCAGACTGAAAGAGTCAGTTCTATCATTAATTCCAAAAGAGAAGAGAATATTATGGGGCATGTCTGGATCTCCCTTTCCATCATGGCTGAAACTCTTTTTTTTTTTTTTTTTTTCGAGACCAACTCTTTTATTTTATTTTCTTTTTTTCGGAGTCTTGCTCTGTCGCACAGGCTAGAGTGTGGTGGAGCAATCTCAGCTCACTGCAAGCTGCAAGCTCTGCCTCCTGGGTTCACGCCATTCTCCTGCCTCAGCCTCCTGAGTAGCTGGGACTACAGGCACCTGCCACCATGCCTGGCTAATATTTTTGCATTTTTAGTAGAGATGGGGTTTCACTGTGTTAGCCAGGATGGTCTCGATCTCCAGGCCTTGTGATCCTCCTGCCTCAGCCTCCCAAAGTACTGGGATTACAGGCATGAGCCACCGTGCTGGGCCTGAGGCCAACTCTTGCTCTGTCACCCACGCTGGAGTGGATTGGCACAATTTTGGCTCTCTGCAACCTCTGCTCCTGGGTTCAAGCGATTCTCCTGCCTCAGCCTCCCTAGTAGCTGGGATTACAGGCACTCACTACCACACCCAGCTAATTTTTGTATTTTTAGTAGGGATGGGGTTTTACCATGTTGATCAGGCTGGTCTTGAACTCCTCAGCTCAGGTGATCCACCCGCCTCAGACTCCCAAAGTGCTTGGATTACAGGCGTGAGCCACTGTGCAGTGGCGGGGGGGACGGGACGGGAACTACTTTTTCAGGCTAACTTTGAAATCCCCTTGGCTGAGAGAAGGGGTCCATTCAGATGCATGTGTGGGGTCTTCAAATTTTATTTTTGCTTTACAGTAACAATGAAGTAATAACCATATACAAGTTTAGCAAATGACTGAGCCCTCATCCATTGTGGTTACATTTATGTCCTAGTCTGAAAACCAATCCCAGTCCCCATTTTTAAATTGTTTTCGTAACTATTCCTGGATATAAGGACTCTACTGGCCGGGCCTAGTGGCTCATGCCTGTAATCACAACACTTTGGGAGGCTGAGGCAGGCAGATCACCTGAGGTCGGGAGCTCCAGACCAGACTTACCAACGTGGAGAAACCCCGTTTCTACTAAAAATACAAAATTAGCTGGGCATGGTGGTGCATGCCTATAATCCCAGCTACTCAGGAGGCTGAGGCAGGAGAATTGTGTGAACCCAGGAGGCGGAGGCTGCAGTGAGCTGATATCGTACCATTGCACTCCAGCCTGAGTGACAAAAGCGAAACTCAGTCTCAAACAAATGAAAGGAAAAAAAAGAACTCTACCTGTCAGAGTTCAGACAGGAACAGAAATCAAAGCAGCCAACACCATGAGAGCCAAACTAATGCGCTGCCACTTTACTGCCAGGCCATAAACAGAATGACTGTTCATCTTTTTACTGTCTCATGTCCCACCAAGTCAGCCTACCATTGTCAAAGACTAACTGCGACGCTGTTGGCAAGGCAAATTTAGAAATGGAGGTTTTAGGAGTCCAGGCCCACAATTCAACAGAGAAGACAGAAAGGCCTAAATGTGCCTGAGCACAAAGAATAAACACAGTAAAACAAAAACCAGGTGTGTTTTTAAAGCTACATTTAACAAATGTCTTCTTTCAACACAGAAACACTGTACTAACTACAAGATTAGACAACACGTTTTATTAGATGACACAATGCCACGGGCAATGAGGTCCTCTAATTGATCACAGTTTTAAAATTGAGACATGACCATTTTTGTTCCCATCCATGAAGCTCTGTATCTGTAGGTACAACCTCAATTGGAGGAAAAATCTAACATCTACATCTGAGGTTCTTCATGAGTCTGAGGCCTTGGCCAATTGGACCTTCTATGGATATCCCCTCACTGCGTTGGCTCCAAGCCTATACATCTTATTAGATTTAAGCTTAGTCCTCTGTCCTCTGATTGGGGTCTTGGAACCAGGAGGCTGGCTATTGGGATATCTTCATCAATGTTTTTTCAGATTTTTAAATACATTTTTCAAAAATAGGGATCAAAGGATAGCAGTTAGGTTCTAATGAGAGAATAGAGATCTGAATATGAACCTGAGTTTCCAGTGTTGTTCCACTTATTTTTAAAAAATCAGACTATGCAGTCTCGTTCCTACCTATTTCTCTGCATGGCCATTTTTCCCAAGTACTTCCATTATATAATCCAACTTACAAATATTTATAACATGCAGCTGAATTCAATACTGTAAACTTAAGAATCATATCTCTTTAAGTAACCCCTTAACAGCTATCTGATTATGGTTCAAATCCAGGTATTCTAATTCAATCTGGAAGCAGATACCTCTCAGATGCACTCTAAGTATATTCAAGTCCTCCATAGGCTCGTTCTAAAGGAGACAAAGTTCTAGCTGCACTAGAAAGAAACATTTGAGTCATTCCAGATTGTCCAAACTACAAAGGTTAAAGTCAGACCTTCAAAACAACTGAGTTCACTGGGGTTCAGCATCTCGACATTTTTATGCCATATATTCACATATCCACTTCCCTATTTTGAAATACAAAGCAGCATCAAATTCACACAAATCTTTTCTTTCCCCCACTTCAGACAGAGTCTCACTCTGTGGCCCAGGCCTGAGTGCAGTGCCACAAACACGGCTCAGTGTAGTCTCGACCTCCTGGACTTAAACAGCCCTCTCACCTCAGCCTCCTCAGTAGCTGGCACCAAGGTGCATGCCAACACCTTGGGTTAATATTTGTTATGTTTCATAGAGACAGTCTCCCCATGTTCCCCAGGATGGTCTCAAACACCTGAGCTCAAGCAATTCTCCACCTCAGCCTCACAACTTGCTGGGATTACAGGCCCATCGAAATTCACATGAAACTATACCCCCAGCTCAGACTCTGATGCCACAGGCCTGTATTCCTTCTTATTTCTGAATGCCTCTTTTGGAAGCCCCCAGACAATTCTAAATCCAGCCTTATTCAACTTGAGGATTCCTTATCTTGGTTAATGACAACCAGAAAAAATAGTTTAATACAATGCAGAAATTTTATGTTAGAATAAATTTTATCTTTCCTTGCTTCCTTTCTTTGTCTTCTTCCTTTTTTCCTCTCTTCTTTCTTAAGCATAACCTGAAGTCTAAATCTATCCAGGTGAGTGCATACTTCATGTTACATAACTTGTCACCCTCTACATCAGCATCCCCGCTCTTCCCAGGAGAATTGCATCTTCCCTTTCACTTTCCTCAGCAGAGGTTTCCAGGTAAGTCCATCCAGAAAGATTCTCCTGGTGTTCCCCAGATTTTAAGGAAAAGCATCTTCCTCTCACAAGGCTGCTTATTGGTCCAAATTAGCACATGACATTCATGAATTCTGTTACACTGTTAAATCAGAATTCTGCTTTCAGAACCCTAAGTTCATAATGTCCCAAATCACCACGGATTTCCTCCCACAGGAAAGATACACACACTAATCATTATTCAAGAGTTTATCAGGAGCTCTTGGAACCTGTCAGTGAATACAGCCCTAAATTACTAGAAGCAAATGGAACCAGGAAGAAGAAAGTCTGCAAAGTAACAGGAAAGAGAACATGTGTGGAGGTGCATTGGAGTGGTAGTCACACGGCTCCTCAGTACCCTGCAGGGTCTAGTGTATCCTGGGTTTTAAAATCTATCAAACATTTGTGCACAATATTTTACAAAAAAAAAAAAAACACAGAAACAAGAAAACTTTCAGCTACACAGTGAATATAAAGCAGAGGCTAGACAGGAAGGGGGAAGGGGGAATTTTCAATCCCAGAGACCAATAGCAAATGGTTCATTTTTTTGTAGGTGAACCTAGTGACCTAGTGGAGTCCTGCTTTGGCACCAAGCATAATTCTTCACTTTCTAATTCTAGGTGACTTACCCTGGGGCATTTTTGCCTTTTACTTTCTGTCTAGCCTCCTCTGTGGTCTTTGTTTTTACCTACTCTACGAGACTTACTGGTTATAAGTGTTAAATTTTTCTCTGAGCCTAAAATCAAGAATCAACACCTGAAAAAGAAGCAGATTGTTAAAACCAAGAGTTTCTCTGTATCTGGAAAGTATTAATATGGATTCCTACCACCTAATTCATTAGTTACACAGCTTCTGGCAACATAGTAACTGGCCAAAAGATTCACCTGTGCACACTGCCTGAGTATTGGAGACTTTTCCCTACTTCAAGCCCTCCCACCTCCTACCCCCTTGTTTTTCTGTTTTGTGTCACTTGCATTTCTTTAACAATGTTCTAACAAGATTTATCATTATAAAGACAGTTATAGATATTATATAGTTATATAATTATATAGTTATAATTTATCATTATAAGACAGTTATCTTGATTTGATGAGATTTTTCTTAATGAAATAGAACAAAAATATCAATCTTTCTTAATTCTTTATTATTTATTGTTCTGGATGACACACCAGGAAACAGGAAATAGAAAGGCTCTACATAATTTGTCATATGCGCTCCACAATTCGTCCTCAAGTTTGAATCTTCGGCCTAACACACACACAAAACTGCCATTTCCATCTTGCTCCAATTCTACCCAATCTCTAGCCATTGTCATATACAAAGTTCCTATGACCTCCTCCCAAGGAGCACAATTCTGTACTTTACCTCTTTCTGACCTCCCTGGAATCCACCCTACCTCCAACCACACTGAAATTGGAATCTGAATTCTGGAACTACTTTGATGTCAGTCTCTGTAAGGGAGCAGCTTACAACTTCCTATGGATTCCCATCAAAACAAATTACCCCTTCTGTCTGCGGGTTGCTAATCCCAGCTTTTTTGCTAAAATGGGAAGCTGGGGTAGAAATGGGAAGAGAGGAGTGGTGGCAGGTATTTTGCTTTGCAATGACTCCAGACTGCTCTTCTATTTGATAAAGTGGCTGTAACTTTTTGGGTACGAGCAGCGTAGTTTTTCCTTTATTCTCCCATCCACAGGACCAGGAGGCAATTGAATGGGCCTCAAATAGCAGGGATGGTTTTGGCTAGCTGAAGATGGGGTCAGGTGGGACGGAGAAGTTGAGGCAAATGCCTTGAGACAGGGTGAGAATTGCAAGGCCAAAACGGATTTCCTTACCTGGCAGGGCATTCTCTGCCTTTGTCCTGACATAGCCTCTGCCTAAGATACCCCAGAAAAGGACAATACTGGTTTGCACAGGAACAGCAGTGGTGAAAATGGGAAATGAGTGTGGACAAAGATGCTCGTGGTAGGGTCTCTAGGTCTCTTTGAGGAGGCTCAACTCACAAAGTGCAGATTTTTTTTTTTTTTTTTGAAATACGAATGTTTGTGGGAAAGGACATTTTCTTGCTGGACAGTGGCAGTCCCATATTTCTTATCAGAAAGAAAGTAAGCCTCAGTCTGACTGAAAAGTGAAGAGAGACAGGATTCAAGCACTTATAAGTTCACCTTCATTGCATTTCCCAGAAGACAGAAAATAAATCAATGATGCATTTCAAAGCTCACGTAGCTAGAGACGGAGAACCACAATTTGAGCTTTTCCCCGGGCTTAGAGAGTAGGTGGATGTCTTGCTGTCCATTCCATGTCCAACGCCGGAGATTTGCAGCCGATTTTTCTCCCTGGCTGTTTTTAAACTACTATCCACAAATATCAAGGGTATTTGACAGAGTGAAGCATCAGAATAAGGAGCGATTCCCACCGAGTTCCATCCCGCAGTGGGGGGAATAGACCGGCTGGGCAGTCCTGAAGCCAGGGTCGAATGGCAATGTGCCTTTCATTCTTCACGGATACTTTGGACCTAGAGCTTCCAAGCTCAGAAGAGATGCGGTTGTCGATCGCTCCCCTAGAATCCCTGAGGGCTCTGAACGGGGACAAAGGCCTGGGACGGAGATGTGGTGTGGAAGGACCCAGCCAAGGCCATTGGAAGAGCAGCTTCCTGCAGTGTAAAGCTGTTCGCGCATCTCACGGCTTTTGCTTTGATGGAGCCAAATCATCCGCATTCCGGTCCTTATTCCAGCTCCTTTCCCCGCTGAGAATCGCGCTGGGTCTTCATTGAGGCCCTCGATAATTCGAGATCATGGCTCAGCCGAGAAAAATACAGGTTTTCTTAAAGCTGAAGCACTGACTTGAGGAGGGAGAGTGGGAGTAATGCCAGCAGCAGTTTTTTATTTCGTTTTGTTTTTAATTTGTAGTCACTAGGCCGTAAGAAAAAGTTGCACCCAGCGGCCAATCGATGCGTCGCAGCGCCGCTCCTTTCCCTGAACGGAGGGTTTGTGGCTGACATCTCTACTAGTTTCTCAGAGCCTGGGAGTGATCGCCGGCTGCACAGCTGATGGAGCCCAAAAAAATGCTCATTCGTCTTTGGTTAGGAAGCTCGGGTTCGCCTCCATCCCGCGCCTGCCGGGTCCTAGCGCCGCCAGATTCAGACACGCGCGCGTCCAACGCCCAGCGCCGCTCCTCCCGCCGATCACCGGTTTCTCACACGCACTTCATTGACAGCACAGGTCCGACAGGTTTCCGCTTGCCGCGGCGCTAGTTGAGCCGAACAAAACGTTTTGCTGCTCGCTCTGTGCGTACTATTCTCCATTCGAGGCCCTCTAGTCCGATGTCACGGTCACAGCACCCGGCGTTCCCATTGGCTCTTTCACCAACAGCTCGGAGTCGACGGTTTTTCTGTGACAGCATTTATCGCACGGAGTTTCTCGGTGACCGAACCTCTCTTTTTTCTGAGTTAACGGCTTCTTGGTGACAGCGCCGTTGGTTGAGCCATAACGAATACTGTCCTTGACAACCCCACCGGCTGGCGTCACTCGCAGGCTCCTGGCACCGCCATTTCGCAGAACCGAGGTCTCTTGGTCGCGGCACAAGTCGTTGCTCAGCGCCTCCATTTTCTTGGTGGCCGCAGCGCTCAGGTCGCCGGTCTCAGAGATTCGGAGTCGCAGCTTCCCCAGTTGCGCCGAGCCTGGCGTTCCTGGGTGGCGGTGGGTCTGGGTGGGGGGAGCCCTTCTCTCCTCGGAGCAGGTGACAGGGGAGCTGCCTGGGCGCCGTCTCTTCCCAGCGCCGCCAGCGCCGCCGCAAGGGCTCCAGTTCGGCCTCCAGAATCCAGTCCTGTGGCGGCTCTGCTCGCGCCTCTGTAGCAGGACTCCGCGATTTCGGGCGAGGTTGGCTTGGTCCTAGCAAGTTTCGATTTTGAGGTGCCTGCGATTTCTACCCGCTGTTCAAGTTGGGGAATAGCCAGAATGTGATTTCTCAGCCCGATCAAGTCCCGACTTAGTACAAACACCGATCTATCCCTGGCTGCGATTTCTAGGTCTTAGGAAGTCACCGTTTCGCCTTAGAAAGGCGGAGTTACCCTGTGCCTTATCTTTCCGCAACTCCAGGTTTCCCGCTTTCTCGGACTTCTAGTTGTAACAAACCTAGAGTTAGACCTGCCTCAAGTTTATCAGTCCTGGCGAGTTTTGGTTTCCTACTAGAAGCCCTGTTTTAGCTGTGCAGCAGATGTTTAATTCCTGTAGAAATCTGGGTACCAGCGAATGCGATTTTTTTTTTTTTTTTTTTTAGATTTGGTGATGACCAGTTTAGTAGTGCCTGGGACCTCTTACACCAACTTTGATTTCGCAATATCGAGTCCACTTTAGCTATGCTTGTGTTTCTTAAACTCCCATGGAAGTCAGGAAATGCGGGCAAACGCGATTTCTGATTTACCAAGATCCGTTTGACAATACCAAGTTCCGCTGAACGAGACTTTTTTCTCTTGTGGACCAAGTCCGGATACATCAACTACTACGATTTGTCAGTCATAAACAGGTTTAACCTTGACTGGGTTTGGAGTTTGTGTGTGTTTTGTAGTCGTTGTTGTGTGTGGTGGTGAGGGGGAGCGGTTGTCGTAGGAAATTTGGACTTAGGTGTAATATGTACCGGTTTAGCTCTGATAGGTATCCTAATCGGAGATTTGCGTGGTTTAGCAATGTTTGTTATTTCTCTTTGTAGAGTTGGTTCTAATTTTTGCTTATTTTAAAATTCTCTTTTGTGTCTTTTGCTCTGAGAAAAATGTTACCAGTAGTTACTCAGTGTGTTCACTTTTATTTTTACTTGCATTTTACACTTTTTTCATTTTTAAGTTGTATTTTTATTTAAATGTTATGTTGTGTTTTTTGTTTTGTTTTGTTTTGTTTTCTACTCATTTTGAGTGTCTCAGCTTCCTGCTCCTTGACTTTCATTCTCTCAGGAGCCAGGGAGCTGAGCTCGGTCTCAGCCTCGCTGCTGTCAGGTCCGGGGTTCTGTCTGGTGGCTCGGCTTCTAACGCGGAGCTGGTGGCTTTGCTTTTGCCGGTAGCGCCCACTCGGCGTTTTCTCAGTTGCTGCACCGCTCTTAGCGCCCAACGTGTAATGTTTCTTGTTCCCGGGGCCCGTTAAGTTCTGTGGGCTGTCACTTCCTCGGTCTTGGCACGGCTAGTATCTCGTAGCAACTTCCTGAACCAGATTTTATGGTGCAGAACGGTGATTGCACACAGCAGCCATGTGCGCCAGTACAGCCGTAATACCGTAAGCCGGCGCTTTTCTGTCACAACATATTACATCAGGTTAAAACACATTAAACAGATTAAACACATTAAACAGATTGAAACACATTAAAATGTCACAATACATTTAAACAGACTCGGTTTATTCCTCCTGACAGGATGTTTAGGCGTGGAAGCACCGCTCCTCTTTAAGAGCCCGCAGTTTCTCTCTAGTAGCACTATTTATTGCGCCAAAACGGGTATTTGTTTGGCAACACCAGAGATACCTGCTGGGTTCTGGCGCTTGCTGAGTCCCAGCGCCGCCAGTTTCTGGTTAGCGAGGTCGTTAGTAGGGCAGAGCCCTAGCGGACAGTTTCCTGGTGGCAGGAATGCTCATTTCCCTGATAAAGATGGTTCGTGGACCCTGAAGTGCTCTTTAATCCCTGCATTCTGTAGGGCTACTTCTCTGTACACTTTGCTTGGTGTCCGTTTCATTTCGGTTTATTTTCTCGCTATGTTTTTCTGTCGAAATTACAGTTTGTCTTGGTTCTATGCACTTTCTAAAATTTTATCGTTTTTCATTTGTGTACTAATTTTCCTGCATTTGTTGCTATTGAGTTTCATAATATCTGGCTTGCCTCCCGTGAGCTCCGGAGAGCACAAATACCCAGGATGAGGGTAGTGCTTAAGGTTTAGCCTCCTTGATCAGAGCAAACGCTTGTGTCCTCCTGACCTGAGGCTTAGCGATGGAGCAACGTTTTCTTGGCCTGGTGAAGCAGGCTTGGGATTCGCAGAGGTGGGGCTCCGCCTCTTTCGAGTTCACAAGATTGTGAGCCTTGGCCTCAGCCTTCCTATCCAGTACTGGGAGAGTACTTATTGGACAACTGTGATTTGGAACTGCTTTCCAGCCCTTGTTGGTGGCTTCGATTAAATACTTTATCAGAAAAATAGAAACTTTAAGTTCAAATACTTTTTCAGGATGATGTGATTCAAGTAAATCTTTAACAAACAAACTGGCTTTAAAGTTGTTGGTAAAATAAAATTAGAAATATCTTCAGAATTGTCAACATACGTGATTGTTTAGATTTGTTGGTCAGTGGTTTTATATTTATTTCCGCTAGGTAATGTAAGATGTGAAAATTTGGCATCAAGGTTATTAAGCTATAAATGCAGCCCAAAACAAAATTATCTTTGTGCGTGTAATTTTGGTAAATAAGGCATTTAATATCATTGGTTTAATGAAAACAGCTAAATCCTGGGTTACTGGCAGAAAAGAAAAACCCATTTATTTAATCTTAAGGCTCTTACTTAGGTAAACACCTGATATTCACAGGCTATAATAATGGTTAACAGGAACATATCTGAAACTGCCCCCACGTTTTGGTTTGCCTACTGGCCAGATAAAGCTGATTTTTCAAGACAGGGGAATTGCAATAAAGAGTTTGATACATGTAGAGTCGCCTAAATTGGAGGTCTGAACTTTATTATTACTCAAATCAGCCTCCCAGAAAATTCAGAGGCTAGAGATTTTCAAGGATAGTTTGGTGGCAGAAGGCAGCTAGAAAGTGAGTGCTGCTGCTTGGTTAGAGGGCAATCATAGGGGTGTAGAAAGCACTTGCACTTGCACTCAGTCCATTTCTTTCTTGAGTGGGGGTCACAGAGGAGTGGCTGATGCTGTTGGGGACATCTGATCATCAGAAATGCAAAAGTCTGAAAAGTCATCTCAAATGGCCAATCTTAGGTTCTAGTAATGAGGGAAGTTGCAAATCTTGTGACCTCTGGAATAATGACTGGTAATCATTTAACTATGCCTACATCTTAGCAGAATTCAGGCCCCTCTCATCCTCCTAAGCTGCAGGGGCTTTCATTAGTTTTATAAAGATGGTTTGGTTTGGGGAAGGGATATTATCATATAAACTATAAAGTAAATTTCTCCCAGAGTTAGGTTGGCTTACACCCAGGAGTGATCAAGGGCAGTTTGGAGGTTAAAGGAAAATGGAGTTGGTTAGGTCAGATCTCATGCACTGTCATAATTTTCTCACTGTTATAATTTTGCAAAGGTGGTTTCATTGTTTTAAATGATGACTAGCTTTGTCTAATATCACAGTTTTCATAAGTAATGTAGGTAAACTATTTTTAAAATTAAATTAATTAGGTAAATGTAATGGAATAAATGCTTATAAGTAAACTTATATAATTTAGAATATTCAAGTTAGGGCTGGGCACAGTGGCTCAGGCCTGTAATTTCAACATTTTGGGAGGCCCAGGTGGGTGGATCACTTGAGGTCAGGATTTGGAGACCAGCCTGGCCAACGTGGTGAAACCCCATCTCCACTAAAAATACAAAAAGTAGCTGAGTGGGGTTGAGCATGCCTGCAATCCTAGCTACTCAGGAGGCTGAGGTAGGAGAATCTCTTGAACTCAGAAGGTGGATGTTGCAGTGGGCATAGGAAGGGCCACTGCCCTCCAGCCTTGGCAAAAGACCAAGACTCTGTATCTATATATATATATATTAATTTAAATTAAATAATAGATAGTTATTAAATGTCTGAGTCATTTTCAACTTTAAAAAATTGTAGGAAAACATTTTTTCAAAAACAGTGTTACTATTAAAAGGAAAATAATTTTGTCTAATTCAAAGGTTATTTACGAAACAAGGTAAAAGAAAACAGTAAAAAAAAGAGAAATGTAAAAAAAGTTATAGATACAAAATTTTTGGTAAGAAAGGCTGAAAGGAAAATAATTTTATATCAGAAAGAATCCTATATGGTAAATTTTTGTCCTAAAGCAAAATGACTGATTATTTAAGAAAAAGGGGTGTTTAGGATAAAACAGGAAGTGCCAGCATGTCATGAATGGTTTAAGTTGTAATAAGGTTTGTAAAGAGAAGTTATTTTTTAAAACTATGTTAACTAAGTTGGCTATACTAGTCTTTCTAGAGATTGGGCTCTGATATTAAAAATACACTAATACATAAAAGACAGAACAGCATTTTTGAAAAGTATTGATTTACTCTTACTAAATTATAAGATATTTTAATTTTTAACCCCAATGTTCAACATTTATTGCATCTTATTGTTTTCAGCTTTCTCACTCCTTTAAGACCTGAGATAATAACTCTCTCCTTCAACTTCTGTGTCAGCTCCTGTTACTCTTTTTCTTAGGTAGTAACTGCTATTTCTTGTCTGATGCTAAAAATATTTTACCTTTAGGGTCTAAAAGAAATATTTTCTTCCAATATAACATTCTGTGCTCTTGACTTTTTAAAATATATCCAAATTGTTCTATTAAACCAAAAAACTTCACTTATGAACCAGGACACACTCTTCCTACGTCTAATTAATTCAAGTACCATTTTCATTAGTTTTGACTTGCAGGTTATCTAAGTGGACTCCCCTTAAGAAAAAGCAATCACACAAACTTTGTTGTCTTTTCATAACTGGCCTGAGAAAAAACATATTTTACATTTTATCAAAATAATTCCTATGCCATCATTACTATGTTTTTATCTGCTTTGAAAAACTCAGATTTAACAACAATTAAGGTTATTATATCCATGTAACTTCCTGTATTTCTTTTTAAGCCTGGTACTACTAAGTTAAAGTGCTTTATCTCCTGGATCTAAAAAGGTCACCCAACTCATGCTCAATGGAGAACAATTGAAGCCTCATCTTCAGATCTAGGAGAAGATGAAAATCAGAATAAGCTGCAGTCATGAGATATGGGTCCAGAAATTAAAACTATTTAAACCCTCTAGTCCCAGGGACTATTGCAGAAGAAGTGGGTGTGTGAGCTTGTAAGGACCCATTTTAAGAGACAACATTAGTTCAGAGTTTCTCTGTAAATTAAATAGTTGGCGTGTTTTTGTTTGGTTGCTTTTGTGGTTTTTTTAGACAGGGACTAGATGTGTCACCCAGGCTGGAGTGCAGTGGGGTGATCCTGGCTCACTGCAACCTGCACTTCCCAGGCTCAAGCAATCCTGCCACCTCAACCTCCTGAGTAGCTGGGACTACAGGTGTGTACCACCACGCCTGGCTAATTTTTGTATTTTTTGCAGAGACAGGATTTCACCACATTGCCAAGGCTAGTCTCAAACTCCTGAACTCAAGGAAGCCACCCACCTAGGCCTCTGAAAGTGCTGAGATTACAGGCGTGAGCCACTGTGGCCAGCCTATAAATAAATATCAAAGGAACACTGATGGAAGCTCAGCATGTGGGCCCCTGTGTCAGATTAAAAGTGCTTTCTTTTTTTTTTTTCTTTTTTTTTGAGACGGAGTCTTGCTCTGTCGCCCAGGCTGGAGTGCAGTGGCCAGATCTCAGCTCACTGCAAGCTCCGCCTCCCGGGTTCACGCCATTCTCCTGCCTCAGCCTCCCAAGTAGCTGGGACTACAGGCGCCCGCCACCTCGCCCGGCTAGTTTTTTTGTATTTTTTAGTAGAGACGGGGTTTCACCATGTTAGCCAAGATGGTCTCGATCTCCTGACCTCGTGATCCGCCCGTCTCGGCCTCCCAAAGTGCTGGGATTACAGGCTTGAGCCACCGCGCCCGGCCTAAAAGTGTTTTCTTGGAGTGTTAACCCATTGTTTTTTTAAACATTATGAAAGGTTATGAAAAGGTTTATAATAATTATATCTCGTGGTCAAGATGATTAAAATATAACAATTTGTAAGATTTGAGAAACAGATTTAATTGGCTTCATGCTGTCTTCATTAGGTCTTGTTGTTTGGGAAAGTAAGTCTCAAAGAGTAAAAGTTTTTGCCTTTTTGTTTTTGAAATCCTTTAGTTACCACTTTGAATAAATGAGTGACTTATTTTACAATGACCTGTGATCCCATTTTGTGATACCAAGTATTTTAAGTCTTTGATATTTGACAAACTTTCCAAAATCCAATACTAAATTGAGCCTTTTTGACCTCATTAATTTTTTTGACATTATATCCCCTAAAACCCAAAGAGACATATTTGGCTTACTTGGTATAATAAAATCACACAAGAAACATCATCAAATATGAAATGATGTTAAACCTTCCATGGATTGTATTTATATAAATGTATTATTAATATGTGTTCCCAAATTATATGAGATTCCTGTGATTCTGAAATGTTTTAGTATATGTTATCAGAACTAATTATGATTATTATATTAAATTGTTGTGTGTCATAGATATAATAAAATTTCCTTGTCAATGTTGTCTTTAACCATGGCTGCTCTAATACTTTTGTCAACCACAACCGTTGTTTTACTTTGATCATTTTTTAGGGTGGTTTAAACCCTCAATCTCCTAGGCCCAAACAACTCTCCCACCTAAGCCTCCCAAGTAGCTGAGACTACAGGCACACACCAAACACACAGCTAATTTTTAAATTTTTTGTAGAGATGGAGTCTCCCTATGTTACCCAGGCTGGTCTCAAACTCCTGGGCTCAAGCAGTCCTCCCACTTCAGCTTCCCAAAGTGCTGGGATTACAGGCATCAGCCACCACACTCAACCTTTTAATACATTTATTGTCTCTTCATTAACAAATACTAAGCGTCTATATTGTGCTGCGCAGTGATCAAGGTGCCAGAGATAAGTGATCAACAAGCAGACGTGGACTTGACCATAAGGTGTCTGACACCTTCATGGGTTGAAAAAACAACAGTAAACATGACAACAAATAAATAAATAAATAAACTGTGTTTATATGATAAATGCTATTAAGAGACTTAATGCAAGTTAGTTGGAAAGATAACTAGGAGGATGCTATATTAGGTAGCGTAGTAAGGATAGAATTATCAGAGATACTTCCACTTTGATATGAATAATGCAATGAACAAAGAAAAAAAAAATCTGAGCCAGACACAGTGACTTACACCTGTTATCTTAACACGTTGGGAGGCAGATGCGGTAGGATCACATGAGGCCAGCCTTGCCAACTGTAGGGAGACCCCCCTGAAACTATCGCTACGGAATAAAAGATGAAGTGCTCCTGATTATTATAAATACAAAATTGCATGCAGGATTGTGTAAAGACAATGCCAGGTTGGACTGCCAGAATGAGCCAACAGCACGTGATATGCTACCCCCTGCAGAGAGCCTGTGCAGTCAGGGAGGTTTCACGTCACCAAGATTCCTATCCTAGAAAAGTAGATGTGCATAACTCTGGGAATGGAATGCGACCCTCGTGGAGAGCCTATAAAGGGACGCATGAGGGGCGCCTGTTCATATGGATAAGACAGGGCTATAAATGTCCTCATCTTGCCATGGCTCTTCTAGGCCTCTTCAGGGTTAAAGCATACACCCTTCTGAGAATTTCTGGTCTAACAGGTTGTCTAGCTTCACGTCCTGTTTCTATTGATTGTTTGTAACCAGCTTTTGCTGCAACTGTTACTGCTGATTAATATCTTGCTAATCATAGGTTATGGAAAGACTGTGTTTCTGTTTTAAGGCTCTGTTAGAAATTGCTGATGCACACACTATATTGTAAATTCTTATCTCTGTATACTGTACTTCTGCATACAAATGTTATGTTAAATAATTACTCCATCCCCATGTGACCATCGCACCTCATAATCAAATGACCCTAAATCCCTCATAACCTACCCCCACCCTCACTAAACTTAATAACAAATGCTGGTATACCCAGTGCATTGGCAGCATCACAGAGCCAGAAGGTGGTGACCCCCCCCGGACCCAACTTTCACTATTTTGTGTGTTTCTATTATTTCTCCACCTGCCAATCCACCTGGGAACAAAGAAAGAGCCCCGTTGCATTGTGGGCTGCTGGCCAGATCCTACAATAACCAACATGGTGAAATCCCGTCTCTACTAAAAATACAAAAAAACTTAGTCCTGAGTGATGGCACATCCCTGTAATCCCAGCTACTTGGGAGGCTAAGGTGAGAGAATCAATTAAACCCAGGAGGCAGAGGTTGCAGTGAGCTGAGATTGGGCCACTGCACTCCGGCTTGGGAAACACAGCAAGACCCTGTTTCAAAAAAAAAAAAAACTTGAAGGTGGAGTTACCATCATGAGACAAGATTCTAAGACTAGAACAGCTTTATTAAGGGCTGGACATGGTGGTTGACATCTGTAATCCTAGCACTTTGGAAGGCTAAGTCAGGAGGATCACTTGAGAATCCCAAAACCAGCCCAGGCAAGATAGTGAAACACCATCTCTGTGAGAGACCAAAAAAAAAAAAAGCTTTTAATTAGCTGGGTGTGGTGGTTTCTGCCTGTAGTCCCAGCCACTCAGGAGGCTGAAGCAAGAGGATTCCCTGAACCCCAGGAGTTCCAGGCTGAAGTGAGCTATGATGGTGCCACTGCATTCTAGTCTAAGCTATAGAGTGAGACCTTGCTTCGAAATAAAACAAAAAAGTATTACAGCCATGAACAGAGATTAAAAAAAAAAAAAATAGTCACTTTCAGTGACCCAAGTGGGAGGTATCTAGACTAAAACAATCTTCTACTCTTCTGGCCAAGATGGTCTGCTGGCCTCTAGGCAAACATAATACCTGATTAGATAAAGATAGAAGTTTTTATTTAGTTTTGATTGAATTGTTTAATTACTGATGACACAGTGCCCACATGTATGATATTGACTCTATAAATTAGGAGGTTGGCCAAAGATATAGCCAAGGCATTTTTAAGGAAACTGTAACTGATTATGCTTGATAGTGTGTTCTACATTTTCTCCTTATGCATATCAGATTAGTTGACCCCTATATAAGCTGACCTCTTTATCTTCTAGGTTATGACACACTAATCTTCCAGGATATAACAGAAAATAAAGTGTAAAAGCAAAATACTGTAGGCAAGTATTTAACCCATTTATCCTTTGCCCTGAGAACACTGGCAGGTGGCACATTCAGGTACAGCATTTACCCTGAGACTATTCATGGATTCCTTCTTTTTCTTTTTCTTTACATTTTTTTTTTAGGGGAGTTTCGCTCTTGTCACCCATGCTGGAGTGCAATGGTGCCATCTTGGCTCACTGCAACCTCCGACTCCTGAGTTCAAGCAATTCTGCCTCAGCCTCCGAGAAACTGGGATTACAGGTGCACACCACCACGCCCAGCTAATTTTGGCATTTTTATTTGAGATGGGGTTTCACCACATTGGCTAGGTTGGTCTCAAACTCCTGAGCTCAGGTAATCCATCTGCCTCAGCCTCCCAAAGTGCTGGGATTATAGGTGTGTGCCACTGTGCCTGGGCAGATTTCTTTTTTGGTATCTGTTTTCGGATTTCTGTTCAACCAAGTTGTCCCAACTATGTCAGTCCTATTTTGACGTAATTCTCTGAAAAGCATTTCAGGGTAACATTAAGACTGTAGCTTCTCACCTACCTCAGAGTAAAAAATAAAGCCACAAGCGCTGCCAGCAAGTATTCTCAGGCCATATGGGAAATGTGTTAGTAAATTAAAGGTCTCTTTCACAGTTACTGAAGGCCACTAGAACTTAGATTTCAGTATAATAGTGTAATTCCAGTATGTGTAAATCAAGATTCCTTAATAAAGCATCACCGGCCTTAGAAGATTTTGTCTAGGGTAGTTGAAAAGAACTATACATTCCTTTGCACAGTTTGGAGGGAGAGGTGTGTCTGCATTAAAGGCTGGACAGCAGGTCTTTGGGTAACATGGATCCCTTTTGGGGATTGTCACTCTTATATATGTTATACCCATCCAGAGCACTGCCAACTCTCTACAATGTAAGTTTCCATTCACTGTTCACTCCTAGAGAGACGTATCCCAGCTATATGCTTGAAAAAATGATAAAGCTAGTTTTCTGGGATTACCACTGGTGCTTTTCCAACTACTGGCAGGTAGGGGTTGCTCCTGCTCTCAAGATCCATTCTCCAGACACCTAGAGTCCATAAACCTTTCACCTAACAAGAACTTTCAATCTTCTGCCTTCTATATCTATTCTGTCATCCTACTCTGTTTCATTATTTTTTCCTTTAGTTTTCTATAGTATATTTTCCTCACTTCAAGTAAAAAGAAACATGGCTTTGAAGGGAAGCATCACATTCAGACCTTGTCTTTCTGGTCTTCAAATCAGCTCCTGCAATAAACACTGAGTTAGCTGTGTTCTGAATGGTCTCTTGACAGCATCTTTACTCACTTATCAGTTAGAGTTGTGAAAGCTGCAGCTAGTCTCTCATCTTTGTATTTGTGGCTCCCTTTACAGCACCTGGAACATGGTAGGGTATCAAAACATGCTTGCTAAATGTTGGGATCAATCAGATTTTATAATAGTAAACAACAATATTTGATTAAAAAATTCTATAATCATATCCATTGATGCTTTGTAAATAGCATGTTTGACTCAAAGAAATTCCAATTTCACAATGGATATGAGAAGGAAAAAAATAATCCACAGAAAGAATATAACAAAGAATGATCCATTTTATGTTTGTTCTGATTAAGGTTATCTTTCATTCCATGATAATATCCACAATGAAAATATTGTTAAAAACCGAGCAAACTGCTTTCAACCAGATATTGTATAAACGTTAACTTTTGTTATGAAAAGTATTCCTGGTATTTACTTTGTAAAATGAGAGCACATTTGGCTTCCATTGCAGAGGTGGTTAATAAAGGCTACAGGGTTAGATAACATGCTGAGGGTCACTGATCTAGAAAGGCATATAACCTCTCTGTAACTTAGCCACTGGGGCCTGAGCCTTTAGCTTCTTGCTATTGTACATAGAAGTGCTGAAATCTTTTTTGTTTTTTTGTTTTTTTGTTTTTTTTTTTTTGAGACAGGGTCTCACTCCATTGCTCAGGCTGGAGTACAGTGGCTCAATCTCGGCTCACTGCAGCCTCAACTTTCCAGGCTCAGGTAATTCTCCTGCCTCAGTCTTTTGAATAGCTGGGACTACAGGCACAGGCCACCACACCTGGCTAATTTTTGCATTTTTTGTAGAGACAGGCTTTCACCATGTTGTCCAAGCTGGTCTCCAACTCCTGGGCTCAAGTGATCTGCCTGTGTTGGCTTCACAAAGTGTTGAGATTACAGGTATGAGCCACTGCACCTGACTGAAATCTTCTTAATATAACAATTAAGTAGAACTGGGAGAGTGAAAGACCACACTAACAATTGGGCAACTATCCTCACCCTGCTCCTCAATAACATCCCAAATCATCCCTTGCACATTCCCCTCAAGCTTTTCTCTGCTGGTAGACGAGGTTTAAGTCTCTGCTCTTTTAAGACAAGCAATGTGATTTTGGCAATAATGAACTTTCCATAAGAAAGCCAGGCACCATAAAAACAGCTTTTCCTCCACAGACATAGTTGTACTTTTTCCTTTATTTTTGAGACAGAGTTTCCCTCATGTTGCCCAGGCTGGAGTACAATGGTGCGACCTCGGCTCACGGCAACCTGTGCCTGCCAGGTTCAAGCAATTCTCCTGCCTCAGGCTCCCAAGTAGCTGGGATTACAGGCACTGAAGTTGAAATTGGGTAATGTGATGCCTGGCTTCATTTTTTGTTTTTTTGGTTTTTTGTTTGTTTGTTTGACCAGGTTTAGCCACCACACCTGGCTAATTCTGTATTTTTAGTAGAGACGAGGTTTCACCTTGTTGGCCAGGCTGGTCTCGAACTCCTAACCTCAGGAGATCCACTTGCTTCCACCTCCCAAAGTGCTGGGATTATAGGCATGCGCACGGCCAATTTTTCTTTTCATCTGATAAACCAATCTGTCACTAATCTAGAAAATTTCATCCCAGATGATAGGATTTTATGTTAATATCATTAATTCCATTTTCTGAAGAAATTTGCTCCTAAGACTAAAGTCATACCCAGTTTCTTGTTATCTGGCTAGAGCCACCCAAAGGAGCAGAGAGTATAAAAACACAAATACTGGTGATTTCTGAGTTCCAGATATTCTGTCACTGGTTGTAAGATGGATGCAATGAAGCAGCACTTTCCTGCTGGGGTGCATCAGGCCTGGAATTCAACAGACCAGGTGCTAGGACTCCAGAGGCTACCAACCCTGAGCCCAGGCCATTGTGTGCTTTGTCTGCTCCCTTGTATGTTATTGCACACATACACCCAAATTCTACAGTACTTTAAATTTAGCAATTCAACAGTAGATGACAAAACTGGGAGAGTGAAAGACCACATTAAAAATTGGGGGCCAGGCACGATGGCTCACACCTGTAATCCCAGCACTTTCGAAGGCCAAGGCAGGCAGATAATGAGGTCAGGAGACTAAGACCATCCTGGCTAACACAAAGAAACTCTGTCTCTACTAAAAAAAATACAAAAAATTAGCCATGTGCGGTGGCACGTGCCTGTAATCCCAGCTACTCGGGAGGCTGAGGCAGGAGAATCACTTGAACCCGGGAGGTCTAAGTTGCAGTGAGCGGAGATCATGCCACTGAACTTCCGCCTGGGTGACAGAGCAAGATTCCGTCTCAAAAAAAAAAAACAAACAAACCGGGCAATGACTAGCCTGGCCAACATGGAGAAACCCCATCTTTAGAAAAACTACAAAAAGAAATTAGCCAGGCATGGGGGCACACACTCGTTTCCCCAGCTACTTTGGAGCTACTCTGGAGGCTGAGAGGGGAGCCTGCAGGTTGAGGCTGTCAAGTGCATGCCACTGCATTCCCACCTGATCTACAGAGAAAAACCTGGTCAAAAAAAAAAAAAAAAACAAAGCCGAGGAATTACATTACCCAACTTCAACTTCAAACTATTCTGTAAGGATACAATTATCCTCAGCAAATTAATGCAGAAGCAAATATTGCATGTTCCTCTCACTTATAAGTGCCAGCTTAACCTAGTGTACAGGGACATAAAGATGAGAACAATAGACAACTGGGGACTCCAAAAGGAGGGAAGAAGGGACATAAGGAGGTAGAGGCTGAAAAACTTCCTGCTGGGGACTATGCTCTCTCTCTGTGTGGTGGGCTCAGTAGAAGCCTCAGCATCACACAATAAATTTTTGTTGCAAACCTACACATGTCCCCCCAAATCTAAGATTAAAATGTAAAAAGGGTCAACATATCACAGAATAATATAGTGAAATACCACAAAAATGATCTTTTGATTTAAAAAATGGGCAACTACCCTGGCCTCCTCCTCAGTTACATGAGGATCTTTATGCATCTGACAAGCATTGCTCTGGGGCAGAAAGGGATCCAGTCTGCTCCAGTACTAGCAATGCATTTGGAGGCAATAATGAACTTTCTAACCAGGGTCCCCCAAAACAGCTTTCCTTGCACAAGAAGTTCGTACTTTTTCTTTTCAATTTTTAAAGCAAAGTATTTAACTAGATAACTTCATTTCAGATGATAGGACCTTATGTAAATCTCATTAATTCCATCTTTTGATGTAATTTGCTCCTAAGATTAAGGTTCCCACCCACCTCCCTGCAATCTAATTTGGACGCTCATGAGACCAGAAGAGTATAAAAACGCAAAAGATGTTGACTTCCGAGTCCCAGATACCCGGTGTCAGCTGGTGAAAGAAGGACGCGATGGAGTTGAGGCGATGGAGTTGCTGTCTTCCCTCGGAGTTTGGCAGGCCCGGGATTCCACAAAGGAGGCGGCGGGGTCAGATGCCTCCAGTCCTGAGCTCAGTAAATTCGGTGTCCTGGATGCTCCCTTCCTGTCCTTACCACTGCGAGCTCTCTTGGGACGGCCTCCTAGGTTCCACTGCGACCTACTTTCCGCTCCCCGAGTGCTTCTTTGCTGAAACTGCTGGCGAAAAATTCTCTTTCCCAAACCGCAGAGGACTTTTAGGAGGGGCACTAAGTCGCCCGCTCTGAATCCGTCGCCTGCAACTAGGAGGAGCCTTAGGTGCCCTCTGGAGAGCGGAAGGCTGCAGAGGGTCCTAACGGACGCCTGCCCCCGCAGCACCCCTCTCAACTCGCCCCTTCCTTAGTGGATAGACGACTGGAGCCGGAGACGTCCGTCCGGGGAGACCTTTCAGAGTGTCAGCCTACTACTGTCACCCGAAGCCACCAACCGAAATTCCAAGACTGCTGGCTGCAGATTGAGTGCGCTTGAGGGCAAACGCCCTAAGAATGTGTCCACCGCCGCCTTCGGAGTCCTGAGCCCTGAGATTTTCGCTGAGATCCTTCCATTGACGATCATCTTGTAACAGAAAATGTTACAGTAACACCTGAGTTCTCTCAAACGATTGAAGAAGTTTTGCCTTCAGATCAGTTTGTGCCCTTTCCCCTTCTCAATAAAATTGTGCACAAATGTGGCCGAGCGCGTTGGCTCACGCCTGTAATCCCAGCAATTTGGGAGGCCCAGTCTGGTGGATCGCTTGAGGTCAGAAGTCTGAAAACAGCCTGACCAACATGGTGAAACCCCGTCTCTGCTAAAAATACAAAATAAACCGGGCGTGGTGACACATGCCTGTAATCCCGGCTACTGGGTAGGCTGAGGCAGCAGAATCGCTTGAACCTGGAGGCAGAGGTTGCAGTGAGCCGAAATGGTGTCATTGCACTCCAGCCTGGGCAACAAAAGCAAAACTCTGTCTCAAAAATATAAATAAAATAAAATAAATAGTACAGAATTGTGAAATTCCTGTTAGCTGGGTTCCTGCTGATGATGTTTGGTAAGGATGGGGCATAGGGGCAGGGTGGCTGGTTGCTGGTGCCAGGACTGGCATGGGACTCTGGGTCGCCTAGGTTTGCTGATTGCAGGGCAGAGGTAGTGTGTCTTATCCAGAGACTGGAAGGAAGGATCAGCCAGGGGTTGTGCATGGTAGGTGACTCACAGGCTGGGCCTACAGGAAATGGGTTAACAAGCAGCAGGCCTGAGAAATTAGTACAGGAAATTCTTTTGTTCCAAGGCCCTAGAACTTTTTCCCTCTGAAAGTTTACACTGTTATATCTTGAAAACTTGCTAAACTCATGAATGCTGGAACTTTTCTTTTAGACTCCTTAAGATTTTCTACATAGACTCATTATCTGCAAGTATGGATAGTTTCATTGTTTCACTTCCAATTTTTATGCTTTTTAACACATTTTCTCACCTTATTGCACTGGCAAACAATTCCAGTACATTGCTGAATAGAAATGGTGAGAGTGGATATTTGTGCCTTGTTCCTGATTCCATGGGAATGAGTCTATCATTATTACATACAATGTTTGCTATAGGCTTTTGTAGTTTTTTTTTTTTTTTTTTTTGGTTGAGGAAATTCCCTCTATTCCCACTATGTTGAGAGTTGGTTTTTAAATTTTAAATCATAAATGGTATAGATTTTAAGTGCTTTTTGTGCATCATTTGATAGGATTATACAGTGTTTCTCATCTAGGCTATCAACAAGGCGAATTATATTGTTTGACTTTGGAGCATTTGGAATAATCTTACTTGGAGTGCAGTGGCACAGTCTCGGCTCACTGCAAGCTCCGCCTTCTGGGTTCACGCCATTCTCCTGCCTCAGCCTCCCAAGTAGCTGGGACTACAGGCGCCCGCCACCATGCCTGGCTAATTTTTTGTATTTTTTTTTTTAGTAGAGACCAGGTTTCACTGTGTTAGCCAGGATGGTCTTGATCTCCTGACCTCATGATCTGCCCACCTCATCCTCCCAAAGTGCTGGGATTACAGGCGTGAGCCATCGTGCCGGACCCAAGGCATGGTATTGTTCTTTAACATATATTTCTGGCCGGGCGCGGTGGCTCAAGCCTGTAATCCCAGCACTTTGGGAGGCCGAGACGGGCGGATCACGAGGTCAGGAGATCGAGACCATCCTGGCTAACACGGTGAAACCTCATCTCTACTAAAAATACAAAAACCAGCCAGGCGAGGTGGCAGGCACTTGTAGTCCCAGCTACTCGGGAGGCTGAGGCAGGAGAATGCGATAAACCCGGGAGGCGGAGCTTACAGTGAGCCGAGATCCGGCCACTGGAGGCCACTGTACTCCAGCCGGGGCGACAGAGTGAGACTCCGCCTCAAAAAATATATATATATATATATTTCTGACTGCTATATGTTAGTATTTTGGTGAGGATTTCTGCATTTATGCTTAGGTGCAATATTGGTCAGTAGTTTTCTCTTAGTGTGCTGTGTATGCAGGAAAGTGCTGATCTCATAAAATAAATTGGGAAGTATTCCATATTCTTTTATTTACTAGAATGAATCATGTAGAATTCAACTTGTTTAATCTTTAAATATTTGGAAAAATTAGTCACTGAAATTGTAAGAAACTCTAGGTTTGTTTTTTGGAATTTTTTTTTACCATAAATTCAATATCATTAATGATGACTGTGGATCTTGCATGGTTGATCCATTTTATCTAATTTGTTGAATTTGAGTATAGAGTTTTTTAAAAATCATTTTTAAAAGTTACCATTGTGGTCCAGGTGGGGTGGCTTACTCCTGTAATCCCAGTACTTTGGGTGGCCAAGGTGAGTGAATCACTTGAGGCCTGGAATTCAGGACCAACCTAGACAACATAGCAAAACCCTATCTCTACTAAAAGTACAAAAAATTAGCCAGGCGTGGTGATGCACACCTGTAATCCCAGCTACTCAGGAGGCTGAATCACAAGAATCACTTGAACCCAGGAGGTGGAGGTTGCAGTGAGCCGAGATCAGGCCACTGCATACCAACCTGGACAACAGAGCAAGAACTCTTCTCAAAAAAAACAAAAAACAAAAAAAAAGTTATCATCGTGAATACATTGATCAATATAAAGACACTGCTAGCTAACATCAGTTTGCCTGTCTAGATCTGCTTACCAGTCTTGCTCTATGCTGCAAGAAGTAACCATTATGGACCTCACTGGAGAGCTACTTTTGCCCCCAAGCTTCTGATTGAGCTGAGGCACCAAAACCAATTTGGGTAATAGATCCTGTCTCCACGAAGAATAAAAATATTAGGCTGGGCACTGTGGCTCACACCTGTAATCCCAACACTTTGGGAGGCTGAGACGGGTGGATCACGTGAGGTCACGAGTTCGAGAGCAGCCTGGCCAATGTGATGAAACCCCATCTCTACTAAAAAATACAAAAATTAGCCGGGCGTGGTGCTAGGCACCTGTAATCCCAGCTACTCGGGAGACTGAAGCAGAAGAATCACTTGAACCCAGGAGGTGGAGGTTGCAGTGAGCCAAGATTGTGCCATTGCACTCCAGCCTGGGCGACAAGAGCAAAACTCCATCTCATAAAAAATAAATAAAAATAAATAAATAAGCCAGGTATGGTGACATGTACCTGTAGCCACAGCTACTTGGGAGGCTGAGGAAGGAAGATTACATGAGCTGGGATGGCAGAGGCTGCAATAAGCTATAGTTGTACCACTGCACTCCAGCCTGGGTGACAGAGTAAGACCTGGTCTCAGAAAAAGAAAAGGGAAAAAAAGGCCAAAAATACTGTGGAGTGGCCCTTCCAGAACTTGCTTGCTTTCTCTAACACCACTCATTCTACTGCTCCTACTTAGTTAAGAATGGTAATGCTTTCTTCTGGTGCAAGGTCTGGAGTGCTCCCTACCTCTTGTTTGTTTCCTTTAACCTGTCCACAAATGCTCATTGTAACAAGTCAGTTACTTTATTAAAATTCTTCTCAACTACCCCTTTTTGTGCATTCATTTTATGCACCAACATTGATAATACAGGTTCCACTGGCAAGTATAAAATTACTCCAAAATATTTAGCAAAGCAAAATATTTAATCCTGGGGCATTTCAGAGTTTGGACAAAGAAAGAAGATGTGCCAGAGCAAACAGACTGAATGTCTGCTGAAGCAAAAGAAAAGGACAGTGACATGTCATGGAAGTTGAAGAAATACATCTGCTATACAAAATGCTAAAGAGAGGTTGACGTTTGTGGTAATAGGAAAATGAAATTGTGGAATGAAAGATTCATTATACAGGATTCACTGGGGTGTGAAAATTGAAGATAATGAATATACAGTCCTTATATTACATTTTTAACCTTTTATTTAAAATAATTTAAAATTTACAAGAAAAAATGCAAGAAGGAACCACAGAAATCCAGCATACTTTCTTTTTTCTTTTCTTTTTTTTTTTTTTTAGACAGAGTCTCGCTGGAGTGCAATGATGCAATCTCGGCTCACTGCAACCTCCACCTCCCGGGTTCAAGTGATTCTCTTGCCTCAGCTTCCTGAGTAGTTGTGATTACATGCATGAGCCACCACACCTGGCTAGTTTTTGTATTTTTAGTAGAGATAGGGTTTCACCATGCTGGCCAGACTGGTCTCGAACTCCCAACTTCAGGCGATCCTCCCTCCTCTGCCTCCCAAAGTGCTGGGATTACAGGCGAAGTCACCACACCCGGCCTTTTATCCATATTCCCTCTCCTTTTATCCATATTCCCTCTCCTCCTCTCTTTAAAGAATTTGGGGCCACCACAGTGACTCACACCTGTAATCCCAGCACTTTAGGAGGCCTAGGCTAGTGGATCACCAGAGGTCAGGAGTTCAAAACCAGCATAATCAACATAGTAAAACTCCATCTCTACTAAAAATACAAAAATTAGCCGGGTTTGGTGGTATGCACCTGTAATCCCAGCTACTTGGGAGGCTGAGGTGGAAGAATTGCTTGAACTCAGGAGGCAGAGGTTACAGTGAGCCGAGATCACACCACTGCACTCTCCTGGGGAACAGAGCAAAATTTTTTTTTAATTGTAAAAAGATTATGCAAATTATGGCCTGTAAACTTTAATATTAATGTGCATTTCTTAAGAACAGGGATATTACATAAGCTTACACAGTAGCACAGTACAGTTTAAGAACAGGGATATTACGTAAGCTTACATAAGCTTACACAGTAGCACAGTACAGTTATCAATTGCAGGAAGTTTAACCTTACTATATTACACTTCAGCACTACCATCAGCCTGAGTATTTCTGTCTCCGGAGCTCGTGGGTGGAGGCAAGCCAAATATGAAACTCAATAGTATGAAAAAACTCAAATGCACGAAAATTAGTAAACAAATGAAAAACCATAAAATTTTGGAAAGTACATAGAACCAAAACAAACCGTAATTCCAATGGAAAAACATACCGAGAAAAGAAACCGAAATGAAACAGACACTAAGCAAACCGTACAGAGAAGTAGCCCTACAGAATGCAGGGATTAAAGAGCGCTTCAGGGGCCAAGAACCGTCTGTGTCCGGGAAATGAGCGTTGCTGCCACCAGGAAACTGTCCGCTAGGGTTCAGCACTACTAAGGACCTCGCTAACAAGAATCTGGCGGCGCTGGGACTCAGCAAGAGCAGGCTCCCAGAGGATTGCACGTGGTGTTGCCAAACAAATGTCCATTTAGGTGCCATAAATGGTGCTGCTAGAAAGAAACTGCGGGCTCTTAGATAGGAGTCCTCTCTGGAGAAATGAACTGACAGTGTTTAAATGTGTTGTGACAGGAAAATGTGTTGTGGCATCTTATTGTCGTTTAATGTGTTTTAATCCGTTTTAATGTGTTGTGAGAGAAAAAGCCCCGACTAACGGTATTATGGAATTACTAGAGAGCACAGCGGCTGGGTGCAGTCACCGGTCTGCACCGTAAAAAGGGGTACAGGAAGTTCCTACGAGATATTAGCGTTGCTAGGACCCAGAAAGAGACAGCATAGAGAATTACGGCCCCGCGAACGTGAAACGTCCTGTTGGGCGCTAAGACTGGTACACCAACTGAGAAAACGCCCAGTGGGCACTACTGGCAAAAAAGTGCTGACGCAAAACCGACAGCTCCGCAGAAGAAGCGGAGTCGCCAGACAGAACCTGGGACCTGGCAGCAGCAAGGCTGAGACCGAGATCGGTTCCCCGTGTCCTGAGCATGCAAGTCAAGGAGCACGAGGCTGAGACATTTAAAATTAGTAGAAAAAAAATACATAACATTTAAATAGAAATACAATGTAAAAATAATAGAAGCCTAAAATGCAAATAGAAATGAAAGGCAAGCACATCGGTAACATCGTTCTCAGAGCAAGACACAGAAAGACAATTTTAAAATAACCGAAAATTACTGAGAACCATTCCTACAAAGAAGAAATTACAAATGTTTGTAATACAATCCTACGGTTAGGATATATCTATCCGATCTAAATCGGTACATGTTACAACTAAGTCTAAATTTCCTATAAAATTAAATAAATAAATAACAATCACGGTTAAAACTGTTTAGCTTAGACTATAAAATCGTAGAAAAAAAAAGTCGCGTTCGGCGGGACTTGCTATTGTCAAATGGGGCTTGGCAAAACTGAAAAATCGCGTTTGCCTGCATTTCCTGACTTCCAGAGGAGTTTAAAAAACACAAGCTTAGCTAAGGCGGGGCCCTCTATTGTGAAACCAAACTCAGTATAAGAGTTCCCAGGCCCTGCTAAACTGGTCATCGCTAAGCTAGAAAAAAATAAAATTAAAATAAAATAATAAATCGCATTCGCTGGTACCCAGATTTCTACAGGAGTTAAATGTCTCCTACGCAACTAAAGCAGAGCTTACTAGTAGGAAACCAGAACTTGCAATGCGTAAGAAACTTGAGGCGGGGCTAACCCGGGGTTGTTAGGATTCGAATTCCGAGGCTACAGGAAACCCGGAGTTGCTGAGATATGAGTCACAGGGTGACTCAGCTTCATTACCACCAAACAGTAACTTCCTACTACCTAGAAATCGCAGCCAGGGCCAGAATGGTGTTTGTCCTAAGTCGGAACTTGCTTGGGCTGAGAAATCACATTGTGACTATCGCACGACTTGAACAAGGGATAGAAATCGCAGGCCCCGCGAAATCGAAACTTGCTAGGACCAAGAAGCCAACGACTCCGGAAACCGTGGGGTCCTGTCACAGAAACCCCAGCGGCGCAGCCACCGGACTGGGTTCTGGAGACTGAGCCGGAGTCTGTGCGGCGGCGCTGGGAAGAGACGGCGCCCCGGCAGCTCCCCTGCCACCGGCTCCGAGGAGGGGTGGGCTCGGCCAGCCCAGCGCCACCTCCGCCGGGTAACGCCAAGCTCCGCGCAACTGGGGCAGCTGCGACTCCGAATCCCTCAGATCGGCAACCTGGGTGCTGCGGCCACTGAGAAAATGGAGGGGCAGACCAACGAGCTGCGCGGCGACCAAGAGACCTCGGCCGGCGAAATGGCGATGTCGGGAGCCTGCGAGTGACGCCAGCCGGCGGGGCTGTCAAGGACAAGATTCGCGCCGTCACCAAGAAACCATCGACTCTGAGTAAAAAGAGAGGTTCGGCCACCGAGAAACTCCGTACGACAAGTGCTGTGACAGAAAAATCGCCGACTCCGCGCCACTGGCAAAAGAGCCAATGGAAATCCCGGGTGCTGCGACCGTGACACCGGCACTAGAGGTCTTGGATGGAGAAAGCGGCGCACGGAGACCAGGAAACTATGTCTAGCACAACCAGCAGAAAACTGGTCGGCCATCCGGCAGAAAGCGCAGATCAGAAACAGGTGACTTCGGTGCAGGGAACCACGCAGCCACTGAAGAACTTGACCTACGTGGCAGTGGTGCCAGCGAAACACCGCAGTTTGGACGGAAGCTGTGGGGATGCCACAGAGAAACATACACTGCCACTGAAGTACATCCAGCTCCGCGAAACTAGTGGTTATACGATCAAGAAACCGCCAGTTGGGCTCTACTAGAAACTTTTAGTCCTCCCGTAACAGCTCTCCTACCCACAACGGACAAATGCCTTTACCCTGCACATAGTGGTGCTGAGACCCGCCTGGGCCAGCACAGAGGCGCAGAGCAGTGCGGGTGCCGAGAAACTCCGGACTCAGTGAAACCAACCTTGCTGCCAGCGGATTCCCCGGCTTCGCGGGACGCTACGGGCGAGAGTGCCGCAGGGAAACCTCTGGCTCCCTACACAGATTAGATTGTGGGGCGGGGGACACTCACGTACTTGTGGGGGAGGGGACCAGCGGCGCTGGGATCCTAAGCACTTGCCCGCAGCAAATGCCTGTGCTGTTGCAAAAAACAACTTTTGGGGCAAAGAATGTTGACGCCGGAGAGCATCCGCTGTCGCCGACAAAGGAGCAGCAATGGCAGTGAGAAACCGCTGGCGCCACGGCCGACCGCGGCGGCTAACGCCTGTGATCCTTGCAGTTTGGGAGGCCAAGGTGGGCGCATCACTTGAGGTCAGGAGACTAGCCTGGCCAACAAGGTGAAACCCTATCTCACTAAAATACAAAAGATTAGCCGGGCGTGGTGGCAGGCACCTGTAATCCCAGCTACTCCAGAGGCTGAGGCAGAAGAATCCAGGAGGATTGAATTCAGGAGGCAGAGGTTGCAGTGAGCCAAGATCGCGCCACTGCACTCAAGCCTGGTAGACAGAGTGAGCTCCGTCTCAAAAAAAAGAAAGAACGAAAGAAAAGAAACCGCCGGCACCGGGAAAGGAGCGGTGCAGCGATGGACCCACTGTGCTTTCCGTGCTACCAAAGCCCTGCGGCCTCTACCCACTCTAGATTCCCGAGGCTGTTTTCTCGGGCTTAGGGAAGTCTGTTGTATTTTTCTTTCTCTCTCTCTTTCTCTTTCTTTCTTTCTTTCTTTCTTTCTTTCTTTCTTTCTTCTTTCTTTCTCTTTCCTTTTTTTCGTCTTCCTTTCCTTTCCTTTTCTTTTCTTTTCTTTTCTTTCCTTTTCTTTTCTTTTCTTTTCTTTTCTTTTCTTTTCTTTTCTTTTCTTTTCTTTCTCGTGCTCTGTTGCCCAGGCTGCTACAGTGGCGTGATCACGACTCAGTGCGGCCTCGCCTTCTTGGGCTCCAGCTATCCTCCCGCCTCAGCCGGTGGAGCAGCTGGGACCACAGGTGCGCAACACCACACCCGACTAATTTTTTGTAGTTTTCGTAGAGTCCGGGTCTCGTTTTGTTGCCTAGTCTGTTCTCGAACTCCTGAGCTCAAGCAATCCGCCCACCAGGGCCTCCCAAAGTGCTAGAATCACAGGCGTGAGTCTCCGTTCTGGGCGGGAAGTCTGTATCGTTCCTGCATTCAACCCAGTGCATAGTGCCTGAGAAGAGGAGGCGGTTTAGGGGCCCAGAACCAAGCGGATGGGGCTGGTTGCAGGAACAAAGTAAAATCCATTCTGATCGCCAACAGTTTCCTACGCAGGAAACAGCCCTTCCAAACTCCGTGGCGGCGGGGCTTTCCCAGGCCACCCCTCGGTCCCAGAGTCTCCTCCCAGTCCAGAGCTCTCAGGATCCTACAGAAGGAGCGGACAACTGCTTCCCTTCCAAACTGGAAACTCGGCCTAGGTTTCCGAGGATAATGAAAGGCACAGCGTTTTTTGACCGCGACTTCAGGCCTGACCCCCGACTCTCTCGGTCCCGTACCTCTCCGGCGGGATGTAATTCTGTGGGAACCGCTCGTTTATTCTGATGATTAACTGCCAGATATCCTTGATATTTGGGGATTGTAGATGGAAGAGAGTAGGAGAGAAAAATGGACTGCAAGACTCCAGCGCAGAAAGTGGCATTGATGGCAGAGGTCCGCTCCCTCTCCAAGCCCAATGAACATCTCAAACTGCTGTCCACTTTCCTATACCCTTGATCTGTGGAATGGATCACTGACGTTTTCTCTGTCTTTCGGGAAATGCAAAGCAAGCGAATGTTCAAGCGCTTGAATTCTTTGTTTCCCACTTTTCAGTCAGAGTGCAGCTAAAAACTCCTTTCCCATAGGAAATACACAAAGCCTCTGCCCGGAAGAAAAACGTACCTTTCCTCTAAGCTTTCACATTTCCCCAAAAATCTACACATCCCATGAAATCCTCACGAGAGACCTACAGACCCTACCGGGAGCGTTCCCACATCATCTCCCAATCTCACTCAGAAGATACCATGCAACCAATTCCATCCTTTTCTAGATGAACCTGGGCAGAGGACAGGTCCAGAGGAGCATAGAAAAGGGCCTTCACAGGTCAGTAGACCCAATTTGAAGTCGTAATTCTCATTCACTCCCAAGGCATTTGCCTTGGTCTTCCCCTCCCACCATACTGCTTCTGCTAGCTGGTTTCTCCCTGGTATTTGAGGATCCTCCAATTGCCTCCTGGTCTTAGGGACGGGAGAATAAAGGAAAAATGGCATCGTTTCCACCTAAAAAAGTTACAAACACTTCACCAGAAGTAACAGCCCAGGCAGAGCCTTTGTAAAGGCTTTGCACTCCTCATTTCCCCCCAGCAGAGCATTTTAATGGAAAAGCTGAGCCGGAGCCATAGTTCACTCCAGTAATCCCAGCACTTTGGGAGGCCCAGGCAGGAGGATCACTTTAACCCAGGCGTTCAGGAACACCCGAAGCTCACAGCAAAACCCTGCCACTACAAAAAATTTTTTTAAATTAGCCAGATGTGGTCGTGGGTTCCTGTAGTCCCAGCTACCCGGGAGGCTGTGGTGGGAGGATCTCTTGAGCCCAGGAGGTCTAGGCTGCAGTGAAAAATGATCCTTGACGGCACCACTGCACTCCAGCCTGGGTGACAGAGTGAGACTTTGTCTCAAAAAATAAAATGAAATAAAAATAAAGCCAGGATTAGGAACTCTTTAAGAAGGGGTCACCAGAGACATTATTACCTACACCATTAACAGGGGAAAATGCTGCAAATTAAAGTATCATAATAGTAGGAGGCCACCCATGTAAAAATACATACCTGTTTCAGAGACACTAAAGTGAGAAAAATATTTACCCTAGAATTGATTAAATTCAGGTATCCGCTCCTTTATTTTAAAACTTAAATGCCATTTTAGTTTATTTACCTCTTAGAAATAGCATGGAGATTGGAGTTGTGATTTTTTTTAATTTATTTATTTAGAGACAGGGTCTGGCTCTGTTGCCCGGGCTGGAGTGCAGTGGTAAGATCTCAGCTCACTGCAGCCTCTGCCTCCTGGGTTCAAACTGTTCTGATGCCTCAGCCTCCCAAGTAGCTGGGATTACAGGCACCAGCCACAACGGCCAGCGATTTTTTTGTATTTTTAGTAGAGAGGGGGTTTTGCCATTTTGGCCAGTCTGATCTTGAACTACTGGGTTCTATATGATCATATTTGTTTTTTCACAATGTAGTTCAATACATTGAAATGGTTGGGCAAGTGGCAAAATCATGTTCCTCACTCCTCTGGTTTTTTATAAGGTGCAATTTATCATAAATACTTTCAGCTTCTTGCCTCATCATTTACTTCTCCTCACATATTGAGTGGTTCATGGCACAAAAATCATTATTTGTGAGACACTGTGCCAACTGTATTTTGTGCTTTATCTGATTTCATTCTCAACTGAAAACTGCGGTGAGCACATGCTTTGTACTGGGCTCGCTTCTCAGTTTCATTTTGTAGATGCACACCCTCACTTAGGGAAGTTTGAGTTTGTACAGCTCTGCCTGTGGCTGAATAGATAAATGTAATTTTACCATTCAGTGTTAAATCAACTTTTAGTGTGAATTTAAGGCCCGTCTTCTAATATGGGTGGGTGTGTGTGTGTGTGTGTGTGATTTTACTGTGTCTCTTCTCCCTAATACTCCAGTTCAAGAAAGCAACCTAAATTCTGAGTTGATTATTCTGGACACACTCCCTCAAAATACGACTGTAAGAGACCAGAATACACCACCCCAATATTCCAATGTATCAATATACCTCTGGCATATTGATTATTTCAGGCTGAGCATGGTGGCTCACACCTGTAATCCTAGTGCTTTGAGAGGCCAGGAGTTCATGAGCAGCCTGGGTGGGTAGAGAGACACATCTCTACAGAAATATTTTTAAAAGATTAGTTGGGCATGGTGACATGTGCCTGTAGTCTTAGCTACTGGGGAGGTTAAGGCAGGAGGATGACTTGAGCCCAGGAGTTTGAAGTTACAGTGAACTGTCATTGCACCACTGCATTCCAGCCTGGGTGATAGAGTAAGACGCTGCCTCTTAAAAAACAAGACAAAACACTCACACCCGTAATCCCAGCACTTTGAGAGGCCAAGGTGGGCAGATCACTTGAGGTCAGGAGTTCGAGACCAGCCTGGCCAACATGGTGAAACCCCGTTTCTACTAAAAATACAAAACTGAGCCAGGCATGGTGGCACGCAGCTGTAATCTCAGCTGCTTGAGAGGCTGAGGTGGGAGAATTGCTTAAACCCAGGAGGAGGAGGTTGCAGTGAGCCAAGATCGCACCATTGCACTCCAGGCTGGGCAACAGAGCAATACTCCATTTCAAACAAAACAAAACAAAACGAGATGAGAGAAAAACCTCAACCTGTACACCTCTTTATGACAGAACAACACAGAAAGAGAAAGACAAAGAAAAGACTACTCTAGGAGGAAATGGATGAATCAATATGATTCATACCACAAAGTAGCAGAAAGTACACCAGAGTCAGTACACCAGCACTGATCACACAAATCCTTTTCTCCCATCAGTCAAGATTTTGGACAGGAAAAATGAACAAAGAGTGATATTTACTGTCTACTTGACCAAATTCCACAGAGAGGGGCCTGGATCTGACTGGTAAGAAATTCTTATCCTTAGGCTGGCTGATCAGCTCCTGGTTTTCCTTAACTGTGGACTTCCAAAAGAGCCAAACTTTGGGTTCCCGATTACAACATCGAATTTCTAGGGGTGAAGGGAAATCTTTCTCTTAGTACTCTGAAAGTTTGTTGTAAAATCAACTCACAAAAACAGAAGATTAACAGGGGAAAACACATACAAAATGTATGATTGCCCAACCCCCCAGTGAGGTGCAGGAGCTTGTATACCAGCTTGAGTTTACAGAAAGAAGTGGATCATGGCAGAACTGGTTATAGGAGGGAGAGAAGATGAGGTCTGCTAGCAATGGTAGTCTTGTTATGTACATGACATCTCACAGATAGCATCTCTCAGAGAATTGTTTCCTTAAGACCTTTAAATGTGTCAGACTCTCATTAATCCTTCCTACATCTGGAAAAGAGAAGGCCTGTATATATCAAGGCAGATTTTCTACAGATGCAAATTTTTCCCATACACAATGGCATTGCAAGGCTACTTCTTTTGCTGCCTCTGACAGCCATCTCAAAATATGTCAAAGAAATATATTTTGGAGTAAGACATTTTTATTTCTTTCAAAGTGGAATATTAAGTGTACATCTCTTATAGATATACTTTTTTTTTTTTTTTTTTTTTGAGACGGAGTCTCGCTCTGCCGCCCAGGCTGGAGTGCTGTGGCTGGATCTCAGCTCACTGCAAACTCCGCCTCCTGGGTTCACGCCATTCTCCTGCCTCAGCCTCCCGAGTAGCTGGGACTACAGGCGACTGCCACCTCGCCCGGCTAATTTTTTGTATTTTTTAGTAGCCAGGATGGTCTCGATCTCCTGACCTCGTGATCCGCCCGTCTCGGCCTCCCAAAGTGCTGGGATTACAGGCTTGAGCCACCGCGCCCGGCTAGATATACTTTTAAATAAATAAGGGAATCCACTTTTTCTATTTGTTAAGGTATTTTTTGTTTTAATAATGAAGAGAGGTTAACTTTTAAAAAGGTTTTCTACATCTACTGATACTATCATGCAGTTTTATTTATTTTTACAGTTAATGCGGTGAATAATATTGACTGATTTTCAAATGTGAGTTCCTGGAGTAAATCCTACTATATCATGATGTACTTTTAAAATATATATATTGCTGGATTCAGTATGCTAATACACTACTTATAATTTTTAACATCTGTGATCTTGAGAGACATTGGCTGACCAAAAATGGGAAATTGACAAGAGTAATAAACAAAATGGGCTTATAAATATTCATACTTGCTTGATACTTAAAAAGGTCTTTTAATGTATTTTTCTGCCACACTCAGGCGGACTTTTAAATTTCTGGCAAGAGGTCTCATTCAGGCTATTCAAAGGTCAATATTAATCTGAATTATTCCACGTTTGTAGGTATCCTCATTATCTTTTCAATACAGATTGAATTATTGGGGATTCAAACGGCAGAGGAAAAAGTCAAAGCATATAAGGTAAGCAGAGCAGCATATTTTTTTGGTCTGGCTTCCCCAGGCAGCATTAGCTAAAGTGAAAACTTATATGAGACTTTTTAATTTAAATATTTTTTTTTTTGAGAAAGTGGAAGTTAAGAGAGGAAGTGGAACAGGAAGGAGTAAGGGGCAATTCAATGCTGTGCTACCTCATTGGCCCTTATGGGATATCATGCAAGGCCACAGGCAAATTTACCATGCAGGTAAGAAAGCTTAGCTTTTAGGAGTCCTTCAAACAGGTCTGTAATTTTGTACTAGAATTTTTTATTCTTTTTTTTTTTTTTTTTGAGTTGGAGTCTTACTCTGTTGCCCAGGCTGGAGTGCAGTGGCATGATCCTGACTCACTGCAACCTCCACCTCCCAGATTTGAGTGATTCTTGTCCCTCAGCCTCCCAGTAGCTGGGATTACAGTGCCCACCACCATGCCTGGCTAATTTTTGTATTTTTAGTAGAGACAGAGTTTTGCCATGTTAGTCAGGCTGGTTTTGAACTCCTGACCTCAGGTGATCCACCTGCCTTGGCCTCCCAAAGTGCTGGGATTACAGGCGTGAGCCACTGCACCCAACCGTCTTTTTTAAAAAGAGAATCCCCTACTACTTGTATGAACATTAGGTTCTAGGAACTGAACCTACCCTGAACACAACTGTTTGCTTGACCACATGGAACCAACTTCTGGGAAGCCCTATCTATGACTGCTTCTAAGAATAATCCATTTAGAAGGAAAGAAAGGAGAAGAATATATCCACTGTGGGAGAAATAAAACAATCCTGACAACAAAAAGGCCCCTGAGTACCCAATAGAGAGAGAACACTAATATTGAGTTAGCCTTAACAGATTTACATGCATGTAAGGTAGCATGACAACAGCTACAAAGCTGAGCCATATCTCTTATGTTTTGCGCAAAGCCTTGGGAATTATGAGAACTTCTTTTACTGCTTCAAAAGAAAAAAAGGCACACCTTGTGACAGTTTCCTGTATACTGAGAGACCCTCAGCTCATCTTGCAGGTGCTTTTTTAAAATATCTGGATGTTATTTTCCTATGGCCTTGGGAAAATTCTGGAGATCAAGCTTAATCCCTAGAGATATTATATTTCCACTGGTAGAACAAGGATTTAGAGTTACCCTGTTGAATGTAATATCACTGTTTTATTTCTTTCATGGTTTTTAGGAACAGAAGTAGCACACTCAGACATGAAAAACTGTCCTGGCTTAAAAGGGTTCCTTTCCTCACAGGTGAGTAAGAAATGTCACTTCCTGACAGGCCCAGGAACATCAGGATATCTGGAGGACCTTAAGAAAAGGAGAATTCATCCAAATTTCTAGGTATTGCAGGCAAAGTATGATAGCAAGATCCTGCTTTGGTTTCCTAGCATCTGGACACTTTTAAAAGTCTAATTTGAGATTCCTTATGAAAATGTCCAGGTAAGCTAACTTAAAGAGAGCCTATGTGGTAAATCAGTATTCCTGCTGCACTTGTGTAAATAATTAGGCCAAGTTTAAAGAGACAAAATTTATTTTGCACACAAATTAGTCTTATTAATACCTAGATGGTGTTTGATAGAAATGGGGTAAGTATAGAGAGAAAGAGTGCACAGTGCCAGGTGGTGATAACACAGAGGTGTGGGGTTTCCCAGTGGGAAACCAGATTACCCAGATAAAGACTTGCTGAGCCTCCCTTCATGCTGACTAGTTACTTAAATTATGTAAACTACACGTCCTTACCTATGGTATGGACAAAATAATGGCACCTAACCAAATGGGATAGTATAAATAAAACTCTTCGTAGAGTAGCTATCATCTAGTATTTTTTCCATAAACAATACCTAGTGTAATTTTTTTTTTTTTTTTTGAAAGGGAGTCTGGCTCTGTCGCCCAGGCTGGAGTGCAGTGGCCGGGTCTCAGCTCACTGCAAGCTCCGCCTCCCGGGTTTACGCCATTCTCCTGCCTCAGCCTCCCAAGTAGCTGGGACTACAGGCGCCAGCCACCTCGCCCAGCTAGCTTTTTGTATTTTTTAGTAGAGACGGGGTTTCACCGTGTTAGCCAGGATGGTCTCGAACTCCTGACCTCGTGATCCGCCCATCTCGGCCTCCCAAAGTGCTGGGATTACAGGCTTGAGCCACCGCGCCCGGCCCTTAGTGTAATTTTTTAAAGTGACTAGCATTAAAATTCTTTTATTACTTTTAAATTATTCCTAAACATTTTTACTATCAAAATAATACATATTACTTTAAAAATGAAATGAGACAGTAAGGCATAAAGTGAAATCAGAACTTACACCTTCCTTTTCCCAACCTCCCAAATGATAAGTTACTACTATTTATATATTTTGGAGTATATTTTTGTTTTTATGCAAATGTAAACATGAATATTACTTTCCTTCCAAGAAATTATATAGAGGGAGAAATAACTTGTCAGTTATTACTGTTTTTGGACATTTCCCCCTCTTTATTGGAAAATATTGTCTTCTTTTAAAAGTAGCATCCAGTTTATAGACTATATTGTATCATATAATCCATAACCACTAATACATAAGGACTGCACTGCAGCATAAGTTCCTAGAAGTAAAGTTATCATTGCTGAGAGTACCATATCATCCTCTGGAGAAACTGAACCTCTAGAGAGTTAGTTCTACTTATAGTGCAAAACAGTGCTTCAAGTTAGAGCCAGCATATTTACTGATTCTATGCAGTAATCAGTGCTATCTATGTTTCTCCAGATTTGTCAAATTATACCTTTTCCTTTAATCAGGGTGGGCTCATAGTTGTCACAATTTGTGTACTAGGGGTGAGGGAAACTGTGGTTCTTCTCTCTAAAGAGCTCAAATTTTATCTGACCTGGTTTTCTTTTTCTTTCTGTCTTTCTTTCTTTCTTTCTTTCTTTTTTTAATGGTGTTTCTTTGTTGCCCAGGCTGGAGTGCAGTGGTGCAAACTCAGCTCACTGCAACCTCCACCTCCCCAGTTCAAGAGATCCTCCTGCCTCAGCCTCCCGAGTAGCTGGGATTACAGGCATGCACCACCACGCCTGGCTAATTTTGTATTTTTAGTAGACACGGGATTTATCCATGTTGTTCAGGCTGGTCTCGAACTCCTGACCTCAGGTGATCCACCCACCCACCTCAGCCTCCCAAAGTGCTGGGATTACAGGCATTAGCCACGGCCCCCGGCCCTGTCTGACCTACTTTTCAAAAGCAAAAAGATGAGCAATAAAAGGGCAGTTAATTAGCAAGACCACCTTCCCTAAAATCTCATTCTAAGGTTGGGAGATAGGACAACAAACAGGAAGAAAGATGTCAGAAAAATACATTTAAGAAAAAAATGTTCTTTTGGCAGGCCTAAGGCATTTTCTATTAGAGTGTGCTTAGGGTCTCTCCTAGCATCTTCAGATTGTTCTGTCATCACCACCAGTGTTTACTGAAACCCTCCTCCCTTTCCCAATGCCCCTACCCCGACTCCAAAAAAACCACACACAAGGTTAAGCCTCCTATCCAGTGTGTCCTGGAAGTCCAAGGAAGTCACAGATGCCTCTGTGGTCTGGGGATCCCAGTCTTGGAATGGGAGTGGGATTGAGTTCTGGGACAAAGGTGAAATCAGACATGGTAAATCAAACACCTGGCCTGTGTTGTAGGCTAGTGGTTTAAGTGTTAGGATTCTGGCATGATCCTGCTGTGGTTCAAATTTCTCACCTCTTTGACTTTCAGAAGTTAGTTTAATCCTTGTGTTTCATTTCCATTATTAGTAAAACCAGATATAATTGCAGTACTCATTATATTTGTTGTTCAAATTTTGTCTGACCTAGTTTTCAAAAGAAAACAAAAAGCAATAACAGTGCAGTTAATTAGTAAGACCCTCTTACCTAAGATCTCATTCTAAGGTCTGGGAGATAGGACAACAGACAGGAAGAAGGGTGTCAGAAAAATACATTTAAGAGAGAAATGTTCGGCCAGGCACGGTGGCTCATGCCTGTAATCCCAGTACTTTGGGAGGCCAAGGCGGGTGGATCACGAGGTCAAGAGATTGAGACCATCTTGAAATACAAAAATTAGCTTGGCCTAGTGGCATGCACCTGTAATCCCAGCTACTCCAGAGGCTAAGGCAGGAGAATCACTTGAACCAGGGAGGTGGAGGTTGCAGGGAGCTGAGATGGTGCCACTGCACTCCAGCCTGCTGACAGAGCAAGACTCCATCAAAAAAAAAAAAAAGAGAGAGAGAGAGAATGAGAGAGAGAGAGAGAGAAATGTTCTTTTGGCAGGCCTAAGACCCTAATGTTAGAGAAAAAAAAAAAAGAAAGTGGGGGGGGAAGAGAAAAATCATTAAACATGAAAAATTGCCAGAAATTCCCCTGTGTACTTTTTCCCTTGCCTTTAACTTTCTGGTCTCTGAAATAATAACTGATCAATGGGGTGTGATGAGGGAATAGATAGAGAATGAATAGCCCTGAATGCACTGATAATAGACTGCTTGCCAATAACCACTGACAGAGTTTGAATACAATTCTACAATGGGGAAAAATATTTTTAAACATATGTCGATGAAGTATTGACATCCAGAATAAATTAACACTTTCTAAAACTCATGATCAAAAAACAAACAACCCATTTCAAAAATGGGCAGAGGACTTAAACAGACATTTCTCCAAAGAAGACATACAAATGGCCAATAAGCACATAGAAAAAAAATGTTCAGCATCACTAATTCTTAGGGAAATGCAAATCAAAACTACAATGAGATACAGGTACCACTGCACATCCACTAGGATGGCTACCATAAAAAAAAAAAAAAAGATAACAAGAGTTGGCAAGGATATAAGGAGTTTGGAACCCCTATGCCTGCACTGTTGTAGGCATGTAAATTGGTACAGCCAATGTAGAAAACAGAAAGTTCCTCAACAAATTAAAAATAGAATTACCATATGACCCAGCAATTTCACTTTTGGACATATACTCAAAAGAATTAAAAGCATAGTCTCAAGAAGATATTAGTACACCCAAGTTCATAGCAGCATTTTGCATAATAGCAAAGATGAGGAAGCAACTCAAGTGTCCATTCACATATGAAAGGATAAGCAAGAAGTGGGACATATAGACAGTCAGCCTTTAAAAAGAAGGAAATGCTAACATGCTACATCACAGGTGAACCTAAGAGACATTATGCTAAATGAAATAAGCCCAGTCACAAAAAGAAAATACTGTATGATTCCACTTACATGATGTACTTGGGATAGTGAATATCATAGACACAATGTAGAATGGTGATTTCCAGGGATGAGGGAGAGGAAAGTGGGGAGTTATTCTTTAAAGAATACAGAGTTTCACTTTTAGAAGATACAAAGCGTTGTGGAGATGGATGATGACAATGGTTGCAAAGCATTATGAACTGTATGCTTAATGGTTAAGATGGTAAGTTTTATGTGTATTTTACAGAGAGAGAGAACTGGGCACCCGCTCTTGCATGCTCTTCACTAACATCCCAAATGTTCATTAATAGATAGTCACCCCTAAGCATTTTTCTCCTGGCAGAACAGAATTCCAGTCTCTGCTCAGGACTAGCAATGTGATTTGGGGAAATGATAAACTTTCTATAAACCAGGGTCCCACAGAACAGCTTTCTCTTCATAAGCCCAGTACTAATTTTTCTTTTCATGCCCTGAGCCAAAATTTGATTCTGTATAGCTTTCACACAAGATGATAGAATTTGATGTTAATGTCATTAATTCCGTTTTCATATGCAATTTGCTTCTAGAATTAATGTCACCAGCCAGGTTCCTACACTATGTGGAACACCCAGGACCAGAAAAATATAAAATTGCAAAAGCTGGTGGCTCCTGCGTCCAAGAGTTCCTGGTTTTCCTGGACACAAACGATAGCGCAGCACTTTCTTCCCCATGTGCCACAGGCCTGGGATTCTGCAGGAGAGGCCCGGAGGACCCAGACACTGCAAGGCCTGCGCTCAGTATATTCTGGGCCCTGTCCTCTCACTTTCTATTTCTTGTGTGGCCCCCATACTCATGTCAGCTATCCTGGAACAGTCAAGAGTTCAATTGTGACCTGCTTCCTCCCTCAACCTCTTCTTCCCAACCTCCACACCACACTTCTTTGGGAAGATTTGTAAAAATTAAAGTTATTATATCCATGTAACTTTCTGTATTTCTTTTAAAATCCTTGTGCTACTAAGTTAAAGGGCTTTGACTCCTGGATCTAAAAAAGTCACCAACTCTGGCTAAATTTTAAACATTGACAGCAGTTGAAGCCTCATCTTCAGACCTAGGAGAAGAAGAAAATCAGAATAAGCTGCAGTCATGAGACGTGGGTCCAGAAATTAAAACTATTCAACCCCTGTATTCCCAGAGACTATTGCAGAAGAAGTGGGTGTGTGAGCTTGTAAGGATCCATTTTAAGAGATAAAATTAGTTCAGAGTTTTTCTCTATAAATAAAAAGTTGCATTTGTTGTTTTGAGACAGTCCAGCTATGTCATCCAAGCTGGAGTGCAGTGGCATTATCCTGGCTAACTGCAACCTCTGCCCAGCAAGACTCCGGGCACCTCAGCCTCCCAAGTAACAGGGACCACGGGAGTGCACCACCCTGCCTGGCTAATTTTTGTATTTTTATAGAGACAAGATTTCACCATGTTGCCCAAGCTGGTCTCAAACTCCTCAGCTCAAGATATCCTCCTGCCTAGGCCTTCCAAAGTGCTGAGTTTACAGGCATGAGCCACCATGCCCAGTCTATAAATTAAACATTAATATCAAAAGAACACTGATTCAAGACAAGCATGTGGGTCAGATTAACAATGTTTTCTTGGAGCATTAACACATTCCTTTCTTAAAAATTACGAAAGATTATGTGAAGGTTTACAAAAATTATATCTTATGGTCAAGATGATTAAAATTTAATAGATTTGTCTGTAAAATTTAATTGACTTCATCTTGTCTTTATTAGGTTTTATTGTTTGGGAAAGTAAGTCTCAAAGAGTAAAAGTTTTTGCCTTTTTGTTTTTAAAATATTTGAGTTACCACTTTGACTAAATGAATGGCTTATTTTACAATGACCTGTGATGCTATTTTGTGATATTGTGTTTTCAAGCTTTGATGTTTCACAAACTTTCCAAAATCTAAATCTAAATTTAGGGTTTTAGTCTCACTAATTTTTTTGACATTACATTCCCTGAAATCCAAGGAGACATATTTGGCTTACTTGGTATAATACTATTATCATTATCAAATATGAAATGATCTGTAACCTTATTTGACTTTTATTTATATAAATGTGTTATTAGTATGTGTTCCAAAATTGTATGAGATTCCTGTGATTCTGGTATGTCTTAGAGTATGTTATGAGAACTAATTATGATTATTATATTAAATTGTTATGTACCATAGAGATAACCAAATTTCCTTGTCAAATGTGTCTTTAACCATGGCTGTTCTAATACTTTTGTCATCCACAATCATTGTTTTACTTTGATCCTTTTTTAGGGTGGTTTATAATCGGTTATAGAGCTCTGAAGACTACTCTTTCTTTTTCTTTTGCTGTTTTTTTATGAGATGGGGTCTTGCTCTGTTACCCAGTCTGCAATGCAGTGGCATCACTGCTCACTTCGGCCTCAGTCTCCTAGGCTGAAACAATCCTCCCACCTCAGTCTCCCAAGTAGCTGAGACTACAGGCGCACACCACACACCCAGCTAATTTTTAAAATTTTTGTAGAGATGGAGTCTCCCTATGTTACCCAGGCTGGTTTCAAACTCCTGGGTCAAGCAATCCTGCCCCCTCAGCCTCTCAAACTGCTGGGATTACAGGCATGAGCCACCACACCCAGTCTTTTAATACATTGTCTCTTCATTAACAAATACTAAGTGTCTATATTGTGCTACAAAGTGATCAAAGTTCCAGAGATAAGTGATCAACAAGCAGAAATGGACTTGGCCATAAACTGTTTGACACAATCAGGGGCTGAAAAAAAACAAAGCAGTAAGCATGACAACAAATAAATAAGACAGTGTTTATGTGATAAATGCTATCAAGAAACCTAATGCAAGTTAGATGGAAAGGTAACTAAGAGGATGCTATATTAGCTAGTGTAGTAAAAACAGAATTATCAGAGATACCTCCACTTTGATATGAATAATGCAATGAACAAAGCAAAGAAAAAAAAATCTGGGCCAGGTGCAGTGCTCAAACCTGTAATCCTAGCATTTTGGGAGGCCAAGATGGGCAGATCACTTGAGGCCAGGAGTTTGAGACCAGCCTGGCAAACATGATGGAAACTCACCTCTACTAAAAATACAAATAAATTAGCTGGGCATGGTGGCCTGCAACTATAATCCCAGCTACTCAATAGGCTGAGGTGGGAGAATCGTTTGAATATGGGAAGTGGAGGTTGCAGTGAGCCAAGATCACACCACTGCACACCAGCCTGGGCAACAGAGCAAGATTCTGTCTCAAAAAAAAGAAAACAATCTAAAGGTGGAGTTACCCTCATGAGAGAATATAAAGTACAAAGATTCTAAGACTAGAACAATTTTATTGTGGGCTGGGTATAGTGGTTCACACCAGTTATCCCAGCACTATGGGAGGCTGAGGCAGGAGGATCACTTGAGGCTAGAATCCCAAAACCAGCCCAAGAAACATGGTGAAACCCCATCTCTACACATACAAAAAATGTTTTTAATTAGCTGGATGTCGTGGTGTCCACCTGTAATGCCAGCCACTCAGGAGGCTGAGGCAAAAGGATTGCTTGAGCCCAGGAGTTGGAGGCTGAAGTGAGCTATTATGGTACCACTGCATTCTAGCCTGAGCTACAGAGTGAGACCCAGTCTCTAAAATTTAAGGAAAAAAAAAAAAAAGTTGGCTGGGCGTGGTGGCTCACACCTGTAATCCCAGCACTTTGGGAGGCTGAGGCGGGCAGATCACAAGGTCTGGAGTTTGAGACCAGCCTGGCCAACATGGTGAAACCCAGTCTCTACTAAAAATACAAAAAATTAGCCAGGTGTGGTGGCAGGCACCTGTGATCCCAGCTACTCAGGAGGCTGAGGCAGGAGAATCACTTGAAACCAGAAGGAGGAGGTTGCAGTGAGCCAAGATTACGTTATTGCACTCCAGCCTGGGTGACAGGGCAAGACTCCATTTCAAAAAAAAAAAAAAAATTATTACAGCCATGGACACAGAGAAAACAAATAATAGCTATCACTGACCTAAGTGGGAGGTATCTAGACTAAAAGAATCTTGCAGTCTTCTGCACAAGATGGCCTACTGGCTTCCAGGCAAACATGATACATAATTAGATAAAGATGGAAGTTTTGATTTAGCTTTGATTGAATTGGTTAATTACAGTGTTTACTAATGTCTGACAGCAACGTCTTTTAGAGAACCAGTTTGTAATGTGATTCAGAAAATCATTCCCTGACATTCAGCCTAAAATCTGTGTCTACACTTTTCTACCAGATTTTAAGTGACTTTTATCCCATAATAAATCTTTTTATGCTTATACTATTTGAGAGTGTTTTGTTTCTTTTCCTACACACCATATAAAAATGCAACAGTAACATCACATTTAATACGGTGAGTCTTAATCCATAGCTGAGCTGTTGGAATTTAGATTAGTCCTTCTAAAGGTAAAGCTGAATCTCAAGTTTGTACAACGTAGCAATTTATCAAAGGCATGGGACAAATACTATGTAGACATTTCTTAAAAGTACCCCTAGAATGAGCTGAGGGTCTCTCAGCAGATAGGAAGATACTATTGTAAGGTGCTCTCTATTTGAAGAAAGAAAGGAATTAATCCTGCTTCCCCCTGCTCTGCTGAAAATGTATGAGATGAGGCCTAATAGTTCTCAGGCTACCTTACATGCATGTTAATGCAAACTCAATACTATTATTTCCTCTCTCTTCTATTTGGTACACTGGGGTCTTTTGTTGTGAGAACTGTGTTATCTCTTCAACAGTGGATATATTCTATCCTTTTATTCCTCCTAAGTGGACTGTGCTGAGAAGCAGTTATTCATACGGCCTCTCAGAAGATTGTCCGTAAGATCGACAAATCAGTGGTGTTCAGAGTGGGTTCAAATTTGTGGAATCCGTGTTCATACAGGAAGTAGGGGATTTTCTTTATGAGAGAATCACAAAAATGTTTTAGGACAAATGTTTTACAAACTCTTTGGAAGTTTGCCTTAAAGTTAAACTTTATTGGTTTGATAGTAAAGTCACCTCTGGTCATGCTTGATACAAGATTGAGCAACTAGGAAGCATAGCATTGAATATACTCGTCCCTGCCCCTCTCCTCTTTCTTCTCACTCCCACTTTGTAAGGACAGCACTCTTTAATAAAGCAATCTCACACGAGTGTTTATTTCAGCAATATTTTGAAGGGAAAGCCAAACAAATAAAATATGTCTCTCTGCTCACCTCATATACCTCAGTGCTTTTTCCCTGCTGTTGGAATACTCAAAAATTTACTCTGTACTAAAATTTGTTTCAGAGTCTTTTCAAAAATAGAACTGACTGAGGCCAATCTTGACTGTTGACATGCTGCAAATGAAACATGTTTCCTGTATTTGAAAAGTCTTTGGCTGAGTGGGACAACAACATACACAGAAAGGCCTTTTTAAATATTAGCAAATTTAAGTATTTATATACACATTTCATTCATCACTCTAGTGCCCCCTCCTCAGTTTTTTCATCAGGGAATATTTCTTAAAATTACAGGGCAAAATCATAATATGTTAGCATTCTAAATCAAGTAATATACTTTAAAAAATGCACCATAATCTAATGGAGCTTATGAGGAACTCAACTTGGGTCTGTTATTTGAAAATCAATCTGTTATTGTTCACATTAGCAGTAGAAAAAATACATGATAATCTCTGAAGATACAAAAAAAACTTTTTGAAAATTCAACTCAGTTTTATTATTAATATAAAAATCATCATAGCAAATTGAAAAAGAGAGTTCCCTTAATTTGATAAAGCATATTTTTAAGAAGTGTACACCTAACATCTCACCTAATTGCAAGATATTGAAAAATGCCAATTTCTTATTGAAATTAAAAAAACTGCCAATAACTGGATCCATTCTCTCACCCCCTGCCCCACCCTATTACCGCCTGATCCAATAAAAACCCAAGGGCTTTCAATAGGGCCTTCCGAAATGATAACATTTTCAACATAATTCTTTCACTGTCTGAAGCAATAAGCAGGGCAAATAAGTGTTAATCCCCCATGATTGTATTATGTCCGACTTCCTGTACAAGACAGAATGCTATAAAAACCCACAGTCAGTGACGGACTGAGTCATTTGCTCTATTCCTAGACCAGCTAAGCCTGGTCAAGCCTTGGAAGGCTGCGGCTATGGAGTTCCATCCATCAACCTTGGAAGAGCTCTCTTGGAGGCAGACAGGTCCAGAGTCCCACATGCCACGGGACCTGAACCGAGAGCAAGCTTGGGCCTGGGCACTGGATAACTTCCCTGTGCTGAGTCGCCATTCCTGCCAATGCCATCAGCTCTACCGGAGCTCCACTGCTGGCTGGCTGCTGCACTGCGCCTCCACCGGGCACGGAGCCCTTCCCAGAGATGAGAGGGGCCAAAAACGGCCTCGAGACTCCCATGTCGAGGAATCAATGGCTGAAACCAAAGACGGGCTTCAGTCACCTCAAGAAGACGCAAATGCTACCTACGGAGAGGTCCAAAGAGGTCTGATGAAGCCTGGAGATGCCAGCGCCTGCGGAGGTGGAAGGACGCAAGCCCATGGCGACCTCTGCAGTCCAGGCTGCCCCCGGAAGCTGCTGAAAACCCACGATTCCATCAGGAAGGAACCCGGAAAGGAGAGGAACCCCAGCCTTTCAGCAAGCCTGCGGTACGACCTGCTTCAACGAACACTGCCCTGGAAGGAGCCCGAGGCACCCCAGTGGGGACCCTCATTCTGTCCCTGTGGACTTTTACGCTGGAACTGTGTCCCGCACGCACAAGAACCTTGAGATCTCTGCTGTGGAGATCATTCCTTAATTTGTTCTTCCCCTCTTGAACGTCCTAAACATTTTTCATTTAGAAAAACTCTCTTCATGGAATGAATAATATGCAGTGTGCTAAAGAACTGTTCTTTTAGATGTACTCAAAATTGCTATGGCTCTTCCATTGAAACTGTACATGTGTTGAATAAAGCCTTTCCCTATTCTCCACCTGTGAAATTGATTTCAAGCTGGTAAATCAAGATTGGTATAGATGGGCCTGAAGCAGACAGAAAGGGGGCAGGGACCCAGCTCAGAGCCCTTTTTTTTTTTTTTTTTTTTTTTTGAGACAGAGTCTCACTCTATCACCAGGCTATAGTGCACTGGCACGACCTTGGCTCACTGTAGTCTAAATTCCAGAGGGTCTTTGAGGAGCTCTGGATACTAACAGAGTGGGAGGGGACAGCTAGGTGGATCACTTGCTGGAGTTGCTTCAAAACTGACTGTGGCCCACCAGATGAAGGCAGGAAATAGACATTAACAGTGTTCTTTACATCAGGGGTCCCCAACCTTTGTGACACAAGAGACTGGTTTTGTGGAAGGCAATTTTTCCATGGATGGAGGCTGGGGAGACAGAGATGATTTGGCGATGAAGCTGCCCTACCTCAGATCATCAGGCGTCAGATTCTCAGGAGAAGCGCGCAAAGTAGATTCCTCGAATGCGCAGTTCACAATAGGGTGGGCGCTCTTATGAGAATCTGAGTCACGTCAGACCAGCTGAGTTCAGGCGGTAGTACTGGCTTGCCTGCCAGTCACCTCCTGCTGTGCCTCAGGGTTCCTAACAGGCCACCGACAGCCACCGGTTCTCTGCCTGGGGAGTTGGGGATCCCCGCTTTAAAAGATTTAAAGGTTACGTTGTCTTAAGGGGTGAAGGAGGGATTTGGGATGTCCCTCAAGTGAGGCCGATGGCACCCGCATACTGCGAGGCTGGCTGGGGTGCTCTTTATGGCATGGGGCATATGTAACCTCTTTGCCTCATTTTCTCCTGCGCTGCCCGGACATCTCTCGGACTGTCTGCAGCATCAAGATCTGGACTTGAGAGCACGTTTTTCAGCACCCGTGCGAAACTGTTGCAACAGCTGCAATGCATAAATACCCAAGCCCTGTGAACCCGAGCATGGTGTGGGATGACGTGTTGAACAGACGCATAGATCCCTCCGGAGAGCTGCACAGCTACAGACTTCTCCCCACAGAGTGGGAACTGCAAACCTGTTACTGGTGCAGCAAAACCCAAAACATATGTACTAGAATATTCTGTAGTTAATCCTGTAGAGAAAACAATGGAACTTAAATCTACTAATATTTCACTTACAAATACAATTTCAGTAGATGAGAGATTTATACCCAAACCACATCATCAGGACCCAAAAAAAAACTAGTTTGACTCAAGAAGCCATAATCACTGAAGAGAGGGAGCCTCAGCAGTTACCTTGAAGGACTGATGGCAAGAACGATATCTTCAAATGCTAATAAAGGCCAAGAAGCACTGAAATGGGTCATACATAAATTATACGTTAAGACTGAAGAATTGACAGCTTCTGCCAAGAGGAAGCATAAGAACTTTGATGGCAGCGGCGGCAGCAGCATTTGTAGAGAATTGACAATGAACGTGTGAAGACAACGTCAAGTACCCCACTTCTCTCCAAGCTGGCAATATATGTATTTTAAAAATGTAAATACGTTTTAAGTAGAATTTTTAAAAGTAGACTGATATAAGGATGTAACATTACAACAAACAAAGAGATGCATGACCTCTAAATAAAAGGGATCATCTGAAATTCGTGTTGTTTGAAATAACCGATTTTGAGGATTCCAGTATTTATGTGAAAATTTAATGATTTTTTGAAAGCAATCTTTTTAACGTTCATTTTAACTTCAGGGTGCATGTACAGCTTTGTTAAATAGATCAACTTTCGTCATGGGGGTTTTGTTGTACACATTACTTTACCATCCAGATATGACGCCTCCTGCCCATTAGTTATTTTTCCCAATCCTCTCCCTCCTTCCACCATCCACCTTCAAAAGGCTCCAGTGTCTGTTATTCCCCTCTTTGTGTCCATGTGTTCTCATTATTCAGCTCCAGCTTATAAGTGAGAACATGTGGAATTTGCTTTTCTGTTTCTGCATTAGTTTGCTAAGGATAATGGCCTCCAGCTCTGTCTATGTTCCTAAAAAAGACATTATCTTGTTCTTTTTCATGGCTGCATTGTATTCCATGGTGTATATGTACTACATTTTATTCATCCAGTCTACCATTGATGAGCATTTTGGATGACTCCATGTCTTTGCTATTGTGAATGGCGCTGCAATGAACATACACATACATGTGTCTTTATGATATAACAATTTATATTCGTTTGGGTAATACCTGGCAATGGGATTTCTGGGTCAAATGATATTTCTGGTTTTTGGTCTTTGTTTTTCACTAAGTTTGAAATAATTTACACTCACTAATGGCACATAAACAAAATTTTAACTTTTTTTAAAGTGCTTGGAAGGTGGCATTGACGTCGAATCAAGATAGAATTCTAAAACTTTTCACACATTGGACCCCTACCTGGCTTTGGTCCCATGCCAGAACAAAGCAGAGCCATCTCTTACGTACACACAATTGCCCTGTTGCTATAAACTTCAACAGCTTGCATGAGAGAATTCAATTTAAAAGGAGAAAATGTGTAGTTTTCAAAGAATTAATTCGTATAAAATAACTTGCTCTGCCATAAACCATTATTAAAAACCAGTGTTTTAGTTTAGTACCTAAATATATTTGGAACGAAAATTATCACTAAAATAATATATGTCTCTAATAAAAATATGCTTTTCTTGCAATAAAAAGCACTATATTGATTTGCTAAAGTTTTGCAACCCAATAAAGACATTATCTTTCTTGGATTTGTACTTCGTGATTTAATATGCTGTGGCATGGGCTGGTTGATTATGTTAACTGGAAAAATAAATTCATTACTTGAAAATCAAAACAAAAACAAATAACAAGGAATGGAGGCAGATTAAAGAGGACCAGAGGAAGACTCTTAGCCTTGTGCCTTCTGAGTTGACAGCCACAGGGTTCCAGGGCATTAATTCCAGATCAGACAATTCCAGGCAGCTACAGAAGTCTGCCCCGGTGAGTCTCACCCAGGATCTGGAAGCGCAAGATTAAAGTGCCAGTGATTCGGCTCCTGGTGAGGGCTCTCTTCCCGTCTTGCCAATCGCCGTGTTGTAGCTGTGTTCTCACATGGCACAGAGAAAGAAGGAGAGGCAGAAAGGGGGAGAAACTGAGAGATGGAGAAGGGTAGAAAATGAGAGAGACGTATTATCTCTTCCTTTTCTCGTAAGGGCACTAATCCCATTATGAAAGCCCAACCCTCGTAACCTCATCTAAACTCAATTGTCTCCCAAAGGCCCCATCTCTAAATACCACTACCTTGTGGATTAGCAAAACAAAAATTATCATGAATTTTGGGGAAGACAATTCAGTCCATAGCACCAAGTCTATGTGATGCTCGCTCTCATAATCTCTGCCCATCTCAGGACCTACAGCAACTAAGACTCATTTCTTTCTGTAGGCATTTCAGAAGACTGTGATATAAAAATGTGCCATATAGAATACATTCATTTGGGACTTTGAAACTCTCCTGTTCCCTCAAATGCATTAACTAATAAATAAATTAGTGTTAACATCTAGTTTATGGGTTCTGATCTAACACCCATAAACTAGATGTTGACACTAATTTATTTATTTATAAATTTATTATTAATTTATTGTAATATTTTTGAGACAGGGTCTTGCTCTGTTGCCCAGGCTAGAATGCTGCAGCGGTGTGAACTCAGCTCACTGCAACCTGGGTGACAGAGTGAGACTCCATCTCAAAAAAAAAAAAAAAAAGTGCTTAGAGAAATGCTTAGCATATAGTAAGTTCGTAAAAAGTGCCAGTTAT